>NW_017732010.1:151428-206670 GCF_001890085.2 Hipposideros armiger
ATATATATATATATATATATATATATATATATATATATATACTATGAAGTCTTGATATTTGATCTTAACGTTCATGTTATGTTCTAGATAAATACTCCTACTGCCAAAATAATGCTTAGAGTGATGACTGCATGTTCCAGGAATGTGGGACCCAGGAGGGAACTTAGTAAAGAGATACAAGAGGTTCTGTACTGACTTGTTAGAATTTGGTATGTGGAAACTTGGAGTTACGCAGCCTTAGGCTTCTCTAGGGAAACTGCCCAAACATTTGCATTCCAACAGTGTATTTATTCAGAAAATACTCTTTTCCTAAAAACAATTGGGCTCTGAAACCTCTCACTGAGATTATGCAAGTTAAGTAACTCTCCATCCAGGAACAAAGATTGGAAGTCTAGTAACAAATGTTTTTAACAAAAATCTATTTCCAGACCCTAGTCATTATGAATATTTGAAAATTTTCAGTTGAAAATGCTACTAAAAAGTAAACTTCAAAACATGAAATGAAAATAGAAAACTACTAGAATCCCTATAGGGTTTTTTGTCTCCATCCTCCCACCACAGTTTTATTAGAATATTTCCTTTCTTTGTTCATTATCATTAGTATTAGTGTGCTGCAAACTCACCCAGAATGAGAAATGGCCAAGAAAGCACATAGGTGAAAGATAAAAAGACTGCAGGTTTTAGAGGGCAGAAGTGTAGGCCCCCTAGAGACCTGCCAAATTGAGTGGATGGAAGTAATAAACATCAAGAGAGTAACATTAGCCTCTGCTGAGCAGAAAATTGGAATTGTTCGTCAAGTTATTTTTTTTCCCTCTTTTTCTGGATGTCAGATTTTGTCTCTTCTGTTTTTCATTGGTACACCGTAAATAAAGAAGCATCCAAAATGAAATTTCTTTTTTTTTAAAGACGGGAAAGTATTCATTTTGCTTAGAGATTAATAGTAAAACTTTAAAAAAGAAAAAAGTTCAACCATATGTGACAAAGAAAATATAAACTAAGAAGTTTAAATTACATAAGCACCATGCTGATATCAGAGGTGCCAAAAAAATGTATACAAGTGGACGCTTTGGTCAGCGTTGCTCAAGCAGTAGTTTGCCGTAATCAGAAGTGTCTGGGCGCTGATGGGAACCACTTTGAGCACCTCTTGTAATTGCAGAAGTCAAACGTGACTTGTATCCATCTTTTGTTATCGGTATATATTAAGTATTACAATTTTAATATAGCTTTCCTTTCTGAAAACGTGTATACATTTTTGACACCCTCTGTAAACCCATGAACACAATATATGATTTTTCCAGCTTAATTTAAAGATGAAAAAGTAATGACAGTGTATTCCAAAACTAATGATAGAGTAGATCAATAACTGTCTACTAGTTGTATTATGCCTTTCCCAAAATGATGTACTAGAAACCTAACGCTATAATTCTCTCCTACGAGATGTGTCTCTTCCATTCTCTGAGCTTTTTGCTCTTTGAATCCTGCCACAAGTTCTCTTCCGCATCAATAATCATTGCCATTCCTGAGTTGTTCTCTTCCAGTCACCAGTCAAATTACCAAAATATATCCTAGCTCCAATGAACTTGTTGGACCCCTTTTCCATTTTTTACTTTCTAGATTCATACAGACCACCTCTCTTTCACAAATTCTCTTGAGATTATAAATATTATAAATAAATGATGAAATAGCAACAATTATTTTTAAAGGAAATTCATTAAAAATGCTTGTCATGCATAGAAGAGGCTACCTTCATTTTAAGTTCTGGAGGCCCATAATTGGCAGATTTGCTTTATTTACATCTTTAATTACCATTTACACAGATCAAAACACCCATCTTGCTAGAGAAGGAAATGCTACTTTGAAACATGGAAAACAGGCCAAAGTATAAATATGTGAGTTTTTGTCATTGTGAGCATAGTGAGCACTGAGTGACTGTGTGAACAGGCAATTTGCTCTATTTTGCCTCCCTCTTTCTTGCTTTCATAATTATCACAATATTTTCAGATCGTTAACTCTGCCAAATACAAATTAGAGAAAAAAAACCTCTCCCAACTGACATAGACTTTCCCTAATCCCATCTCCAGGCTCAAAACCACAGGATTTTCTAGGTGAAATTAATCTTTGGGTACTTTTTTGTTTGTTTTTTGTTTTGTTTTGTTTTGTCTTTAAACTGTATTTCAAATTCTTCCTAACCTCATCTATCTATAAACTCCAGTAAATGCATATTTTTAAAAGTTAATTTTTATCACCTTCACTCATTTTGCCCACCCCCAACTCCCCACCTATGGCAACAACCTGTCTGTTCTCTATATCTATGAACTTGATTAATTTTTGATTCCACATATAAGTGAAATCAGATGGCATTTTTCTTTGTTCATCTGACTTATTCCACTTAGCATAATGTCCTCAAGGGCTATCCATGTTGTCACAAATAGAAAGATTTCACTTTTTTATGGATGAGCAATACTTCATATATACTGGGGGTGCAAAAAAAACCGTATACACATTTTAAGAGATGTTATCTATGCTCAAGCAGTAATTTGCTGTAATCAGAATTGCTTGGATGCTGATGGTAACCACTTTGAACACTTCTTGTATTAATAATTGCAGAAGTAAAATGTGACTTGTATTCATCTTTTGTTATCAGTATATATTGAGTATTAAAATTAATACAGTTTTTTCCTTTCTTAAAATGTGTATACATTTTTTTTGGCAGTGTGTGTGTATGTGTGTGTGTGTGTGTGTGTGTGTGTGTGTCACTTTTTTAATCTATTCATCTATTGATGACACAGGTTGTTTCCATATCTTGGCTATTATAAATACTGATGCAGTGAACATGGGGGCACATATATCTTTTCAAGTTAGTGTTTTTGTTTTCTTCAGATAAATACCCAAAAGTGGCATTGTTGGATCATATGGTAGTTCTATTTTTAGCTTTTTGAGGATAATCCATACTGTTTTCCATAGTGGCTGCATCAATTTACATTTCCACCAACAGAGCACAAAGGTTCCCTTTTATCCACATCCTTTCCAACTCTTATTATTTCTTGTCTTTTTTATAAGAGTCATTCTAACAGGTGTGAGGTGATATCTCATTATGGTTTTGATTTACATTTCCCTGATGATTAATGATATTGAGCATCATTTCCTGTACCTGTTGGCCACCTGAATGTCTTCTTTAGAAAAATGTCTATTCAGACCTCCTGCCCATTTATTTCCTAATCAGATTTTTTTTTTTTGCTATTGATTTGCTTGAGTTCTCCATATATTTTGGATATTAGCCCCTTATCAGATATATGATTTGCAAATATTTTCTGCCATTCAGTAGGTTATATTTTCATTTTATTGATGGTTTCCTTTGCTGAAAAGAAGCTTTTTGGTATGATTTTACTTTTGCTTTTGTTGCTTTTGGTTTTGGTGTCAAACTCAAAGAATTATTGCCAAGGCCTATGGCAAGTTGCTTACCCATTATGTTAGCCCTTCTAAGAGGTTTATGATTTTAGGTCTAATCATTTACCAATTTAGTTCTAATATTTAATCCATTTTAAGTTAATTTTTGTGTATAGTGTAAGATAGTGGTCCTGTTTCATTTTTTTGCATGCGGCTGTCCAGTTTTCCCAACACCATTTATTGAAGAGACTGTCCTTTCCCAATAGTATATTCTTGGCTCCTTTATCAAAAAGTAATTGATCATACACATGTTAATTTATTTCTGGGCTATTTTGTTCCATCAAGCTGTGTCTGTTTTTATGCCAATACCATGCTGTTTTAATTACCATAGATTTGCAATATAGTTTGAAATCAGGGAGCATGACACCTTCAGTTTTTTTCTTCTTTCTCAAGATTGCTTTAGCTATTTGGGGATATTAGTGGTTCCACACAAATTGTGGGATTATTTGTTCTATTTCTTTAAAAAATTACTTTAGAATTTTGATAGGAATTGCACTGAATTTATAGATTGCTTTGGGTCATATGGACATTTTTTACAATATCAATTTTTCCAATCCATGAGCACAGAATATCTTGCCATTTATTTGTGTCTTCTTCAATTTCTTTCATTAATGTCTTCTAGTTTTCAATATACAGGCCTTTTACATCCTTGGTTAAGTTTATTTCATTTTTCATTTTTTTGATAAAGTTGTAAATGAGGTTGCTTTTTTAATTTATTTCTGATAGTTCATTATTAGTATAAAAAAGTGCAACAGATTTTTGTGTATTGATTTTGTATCTTGCAACTTTACTGAATTTGTTCAGGTTCTTATAGTTTTTGATGGATTCTTTAGAGTTTTCCACATATATCATCATGTCATCTGCAAATTATGATAGTCTCATTTATCCTTTCCAATTTAGATGCTTTTTATTTCTTTTTCTTCCCTAATGGCTCTGGTTAGAACTTCCAATACTATGTTGAATAGAAGTGGCAAGAGTGGGCTCTTGTATTACTATTCCTGATCTTAGAGGAAAGGCTTTCAGCTTTTTACCATTGAGTATGCTGTTAGCAGTGGGCTTGTCATATATAGCCATTATTATGTTGAGGTATGTTCCCTTTAAGACCCACCTTATTGAGAGTTTTTATCATGAATGGATGTTAAATTTTATCAAATGATTTCTCTGCATCTGTTGATCATATGATTTTCATCATTAATTTTATTAATATGTTGTATCGCATTGACTGATTTGCAGATGTTGAAACATCCTTGCATTTTTAGAATAATCCCATTTGGTTACTGTTTATAATCCTTATAATGTATGTTGAATTTGGTTTGCTAACATTTTGTTTCTGCATTTATCAGAGATATTGGCCTCATAAAATGAGTTTGGAAGAGTTCCTTTTTCTTTTCTTTTTTCTTTCTTCTTTCTTTCTTTCTTTCTTTCTTTCTTTCTTTCTTTCTTTCTTTCTTTCTTTCTTTCTTTCTTTCAGAGATCGAGAAGGATTGGTATTAATTCTATTTTGAATGTTTGATAGAATTTACCAGTGAAGCCATCTGGTTCAGGACTTGGATTTGTTGGGAGTTTTTAAAATACTGATTCAATCTCCTTACTGTTAACTGGTCTGTTTACATTTTCTATTTCACCATAACCCAGTCTTGGTAGGTTGTATTTTTCTAGGAATTTTTCGATTTCTTCTAAGTTGTCCAATTTGTTGGCATATAACTGTTCATAGTAGTTTTATGATCCATTGTAGTTCTGTGGTATCAGTGATAACATCTTTTTCATTTCTGTTTTTATTTATTTGAGTCCTCTCTTTTTTTTCTTGGTGAATCTAGCTAAAGGCTTGTCAATTTTGTTTATCTTTTCAAAAAACCAGCTCTTAGTTTTATCAGTTTTCTCTATTGTCTTTTGTTTCTATATCATTTATTTCTGCTGCAATCTTTGTTATTTTCTTCCTGCCATTAACTTTGGGCTTTATTCTTTTTTTTCTAGTTCCTTGAGGTATAAAGTTAAGTTGTTTATTTAAGACATTTTTTGTTTCTTGAGGTCGGCATTTATGGTTATGTACTTATCTCTTAGAACTGCTTTTGTTACATTATGCAATTTTTGGTATATTTCCATTTTTGTTTGCCTCCAGGTATTTGTTATCTTTGATATTTTTTTTCTACCCATTGGTTGTTCAGTAGCATATTGTTTAACCTCTACATATTTGTGAATAATCCAGCTTTCTTCATGGAATTAATTTCTAGTTTCATACAATTGTGGTAGGAAAAGATGCTTGATATGATTTCAAGCCTCTTAAAATTAGTAAGACTTGTTTTGTTGCCTAACATATAATCTATCCTGGAAAATGTTCCATGTGCACTTGAGAAGAATGTGTTCTGTTGTTTTTGGATGGAATGTTCTTTGTATGTCTGTTAAGTTCTCTGTTCTTACATGTTTAAAGCCGGTGTTTCTGTATTAATTTTCTGTCTGGATGATGCATCCATTGATGTGAGATATTAAAATCCCTGCTATTATTGTATTGCTGTTGGTTTCTCCTTTTAGGTCTCTTAATATTTGTTTTGCATATTTAGGATTCCTATGTCGGGTGCATAAATATCCTCTTGTTTGATTGACCACCTTTGTCACTATGTAACACCCATCTTTGTCTTACTACAGCTTTTGTTTTAAAATATATTTTGTCTGATATAAGTATAGATACTTCAGCTTTCTTTTTGTTTGTTAGCATGGATATATATATATATATTTTTTTTCCATTTCTTCACTTTCAGTCTGTGTATGTCCTTATATCTAAAGTGAGTCTTTTGTAGGCAGTATGTACATGGGACTTGTTTTTTTTATCCATTCAGCTATTCTTTCTTTTGATTGAAAATTTTATTCCATTTAAAGTTAAAGTGATTATTGATAGGTATGTACTTATTGACATTTTGTTAATTATTTACAGGCTGTTTTTGTAGTTTCTCTCTGTTCCTTTCTTTTTCTCTTACTCTCTTCCTTTGTGGTTTGATGTCTTTCTTTAGTGGTATGCTTATATTTCTGTCTTTATCCTTTGTGTATATACTATAAGTTTTTGCTTTGTTACAGATATATGTTGCTATATGTAAGTCTTATTGTAATCACAAAGCAAATAATGCACTTATTTTACCTAATTACCTATTATCTAATCACACCTTTCTTTAGTCATTTCTTCTACTTGCTTGCCATCTCTTTTGATTAGATTTCAGCAATCACCCTTGTTTTCTTTGATTTGGAAAATACCCATTACTTAAGCAAACTTTTATAAATATGAAATCTATTCCATTCATGGTACATTTTCTTTAAAAAAATTCCTTTTAAACAAAAGTTTAATTGAAATATTTCATAGCTCTAGAAAAGTAGAATAAGCAAAACAAAGGATACAGTTGAAAAAAATATGGATGGGTGACCATTCCATCATATTTGCTGCTGATCTATTTTTGGTGAGATTGGTAGAAACAAATAAAACAGCATGGATATATCCAAAGATACATACTGCAATTCATTATTATATACAAAGCTTATCCTAATTTATTCATTCATTCATCCATCAAGTATTTCTTATGTCAGTCATTGTTTTACTTATTGAACATAAAATTATGGGTGTCATATAAAATGTCTATACTAAAAAATGGAATATACTTTAGTTATGGAGACAATAAACATGTAAGCAAATAAATACAGAGGGTGCCAAAAAAATGTATGTACATTTTAAGAGAAGAAAAAAACTGTATTAAAATTGTAATACTCAATATATACCAATAACAAAAGATGAATACAAATCAGATGTATACATTTTTTGGCACCCCCAGTATATAAGTGTTGAAAAATGCTATTCAAAACACAAAGAAAGATGTTGCTGGTAGGAGTGACAAATAGTGCCCTTGCTTTGGAAAACAATTTGCTCAAGTTGCTCAAATGATTAAACAGAATTACCAACTGATCTAACAATTCCACTCCCAGGTATATACCCAAGAGTGATGAAAACATATGTTCACACAAAAACTTAAGCGCAAATGCTCATACCAGTATTATTAATAATATCCAAATAGTGGAAACAGCATAAATGTTCATGAACTGATGAATTGATAAATAAATCTTGGTATACCTATTACAATAAAGTTTTTTAGCAATAAAAAAATGAGGTACTAATATGTACTACTGCCTGAATAAACCTTGAAAACAGATATTAAAGGAAAGAAGCTAGACCCAAAGGGCCATATAGTCTATTATTCAACTTATATAAAATATCCATAATTAGACAATATATAGAGACAGAAAGTATATTAATGGTTTCCTAAGGATTAAGGGAAGGGGTAATTGTAGGATGTGGTAATGGTTAAAGGGTGTGGAGTTTCGTTTTGGACATGGAAATGTTCTAAAATTGATTGAGACAATGTTTGTACAGCTCTGTGGATATATGAATAGCTATTGAATTATTTAAAAAATCAAGAGTATAAAAATTAAAAATTAGTGCTCATCAAAGACACTTATGAGAAAAAAAAAACATAAGCCATGCACATAGATAAAACCATATATATATATATATATATATATATATATATATATATATGGCAAAGAACTTATCTATAATATATAAATGCCTTCTATAACTCAATAATAAAAAGTTAAAAACAAAACAGAACAGAAAAAAAGCCTTTAAAAATAGCCAGGTTATTGGTATAGAGAATGACAGAGGAACTAGTGGTGATTTTTTTTTTTTTAATATGGTGCTCAGAGAAGATCTTTTAGAAGAGAGGATATCTTACAAGGGTCCTGACTAAAAGAACAGAGTCTGCCATTCCAAAATCTTATGGAGAAGTGTTCCCACAATAGGAAATAGTAATTTGAAAGTACTAAATCTGGAATAAGTATGGTTTGTTAAAGAATCAGCAGTTTCAACGGAGCCAGGGATTAGTGGGCAGCGTCCATAAAGCCAAGTGATTTTGGGAAAGACTGACAGGAGGTAAAGTTGAAAAGGAGCTGGGAATAACTTAATGGGCATCCTTTCCCTGGTGAAATGATCCTGCCTCAGGAGGAGGAGGAGGATACACCAAAACATCTCGAGCTCCTGCATTATGTGTTTAATTGCCATTTCTCAGTTCCACTTAGAAAACTTATACTATTGAATGCATTTTGTTTAGAACTGAATTTATCACTAATATGCACAAAAATTAATAATTATATTAACTTACCTAGTTGTAGAACTAGCACAATAATTCACTCAGGATATACTTAAATCTTTAGTCCTTCATATCCTGTATCTACTCAATTACTCAATTTTATCAACACTTAACTCGAAAAGTCTCTCATAGTTGCCCTTTCAGTTCTACTGATGGCCCCTAATCATAATTGCAATCTGATCCTCCAAAACATTCTAGCTCTTATTTCCATTTATAATTTTTCTTCTCTCAACACCTTTCCATATAGCCTGGATTTTATTAAAGCACAAATCACACCATGCTGTTTTATATTTTTCTGGTTCAGAAAATCTACTAACTTTTCCTTATCTATATATAACATTATTGCTCAAGGTATGTTCCAAAACTACATTATGGGATAATAGTCCCTTGACATATAAGTTTGGACATGCACTTACTGTCATCTTCCATAGATGATACAACTGCACATTACCATAATAAGGATTTTTTTAAAGTCCTATTATAGTTGAGAAACCTATACAAACTTTATTTTATTTATTTTTTTTAAAGATTTTTTAATGGGGAATTGGGGGAAGGGGAACAGACAAGTTGCTGTCCTTTTGTTCTTCAGTCTAGTTGTGGAGGACATTGCTTCACTGGCCCAAGTTGGCACCATCATTGCACTCTTCCAGGGCGAAGCAGATCAGTCGCCGGCTTCTGGGCGGCCGCTCACTGCAGCTGCTGGCTACACATGGTAGCCCATGGCAACCCGCTGCAGCAGGGGTTGCAGCCTACCCGGCACAGGCAACTCCCAGCAGCCCAGCTCCAGGTTGAGCTGTTGTTCAGCATCTTAGCTGTAGAGGGCAGTGTCACTGGCCCTCATATGTGGGATCCGAACCGGGACCCTCTGGCGTCCCAAGCCAGCTCTTAACCAACACGCCACTTGGCCACACCCCTATACAAATTTTAAATCTCACATATAAATAAATACAGTCATGCACCACTTAATGATAGGAATATTTTCTGAGAAATGCACTCTTAGGCAATTTAAACTTTGTGCGATATCACACAGTGTACTTACACTAGATGATATTGCTGACTACTGTAATTGTATGTGCTATACTTTTGTATGATTGGCAGCACAGTAAGTTTGTTTTCACCAGCATCATTACAAACACTTGAGTAATGCATTGTGCTATGATGTTACAATAGCTGTGACATCATGATAGGCAACAGGAGTTTGTCAACTCCATTATAATCTTATGGGAGCACTGCAGTATATGTGGTCCACCATTTACTGAAACATCATTACGCAGCACATGATTGTATTAACTGATGATACTTTTTTTTAATGTAACACCTAATAATGTCTTGCGGAACTAGTATTTTAAGAACACACCTTGACTTAAAATGATAAAATTGATCTGCAAATTAGCATTAAAGTGAACAGAAAATGTAAGTTACACAGCAGAACTATAAATTATTCTGCAAAGGCTATAAAATATGATAGTTCAAATACATAAATTTTTAGAACTAGAGAGAAATTTAAGGACAATCTAGCCCAAGTTATGCATTTCATAAATCAGGTCCAAAAACATAAATTTATTTCCAAAAGTTACTTAACAGGTTGATGGCAGTACTGAATTTAGATTTTCCAGTATATAGTATTTTTATTCAAGTAAAATAATTTAACACATATTTATTGTTCACTACTATGTGCCTGGTATAGGCAAAGATATCCTGACAATTTATCTTAGCACTTAAAATTGCATTTTCTTTAACTCAATACATTGAATGTAAATTCTTTAAGGGTCAGACTTTGTGTAGATTTTTAAATCTCTCTTAATGTCTAACATAATATTGTGCACATCTATTCATTAACTTAATACACTCTTATGCTATATTCTTGCTTAAATAACTTCTGATGTCAAATTATAAGTCAAAGGGGACTTAATAAGAAACTCTAAAAGAAACACATCAAAAAGAGGTGCCCAACCCAAGAACCAGTACAATCAGTTATTTGTTATGATGCAGTAGTTATGCTTGATTTTTAAAAAAGATTATAGAAAATCTATGTTTACTTAGATTTTCAAAGAAGATACTAATTCAATTTCCATCTGTTAATTTTTTAAAAAAAACAAACTAGTTCTCTACTATAGATAAATATAAGTAAATGCTTAGAGCATTCTTGATTGAACTGTCACAACGTATCTTGATAAATTACACATAACAAATGTTTTTTTGAGGGATATGTTTCAAAGAAACCAAGTGCAAGATTTCACCTACCGTGGGTTTAACTAATTAAGAATCCTAGTATTATAAACATACGCAGCCACTGATTTATCACCGTTCTTGTGCTATCCCTGAACTTCATTAAGCAGACTTCTATATTAGAAAAGTTTAAATAAATTATGAGTTGGATCATTGAACAGTTACAAAATTTAGAAGAAGGAATGCACAATGAAAACTTTTGCAAGAACCCTTGCAAGTGATGCTATAGTTATCTGGGCAATAAAACATCAACCAAATGGAAAGAAAATAAAATATTAAAAATTACGATTCTGTAGAAAAAATATGGTACTTAAGTTTTAAAGCGGAAAATGTTAAGTCAAACAATAAGGAAAATATTTAAATTATACTTCTACACTGATGGATGCTGAGATATAACCTACTGGTTACACCTAGACAGTTGCTTTCAAAGTCCCCATATTTCCAAACACATCATTGTGATGTGATGTAAAACCAAAATAACAACAAAATCCACCAAGTACTGAGTGTCATCCCAGTTATTTTTGTCTCAGGGGTGCGACAGCAATGAGAGTGTGGTGTTTAGCTCCCTGACTAGACATTTCTGAGATCCAGGTTCAAACCCGCCTTTCTAGTTAAAGATTGTTCCACTTTCTCTAAAATGAATTAGCTGACGACCTTTTCTCCTAAACTCTCTGAGCTGGCTTCTCATCCTTGCAATCAAGGAAAGTCTAAGCCTACTAAAATTGGACAACATTCTATGTCACCATTTTTAAAGAAAGTAGCTTGATGGATTTAGAGCCCAAATTCTCATTACGTTCTCAGCAGGCACCCAACCTCAGCCAGCTCTCTAAGGTATGGGATAGAAAAACATGCTGTATTTTACACTCAAAGTATAACAGGGTTGTAGATCTCAAAGAATCAAATGGAGACAGAAGAGCCACTGAAAAATACTTTTCAAAAATAAGATAAAGACCTATAAAATATACTCCCCAAAAATTACACACACACTGTGTAAGTACACGATGGAAAGTTCATGAACTTAATTGTCCAACCTCATGTTTATACACACACATACATTGATTTGTGGATTCAAGCAGTTTATGATACGGTTTAGTAGATATAAAACGCTGCTGCTAAATATCAAATATGTATTAATATTTTCAAAGTGTTGTGAGAAAATAGGTTATACATTTCATTAATGATTTTAATGATGCTTAAAGCAAAATGGCATTTATAACTTTATTATTTATTAAAGGGCACACTTGCTGGTGTATATCGCAGATGCATTCACTACATACATAAACAGAGAATTCTCTGCCTTGTTTGTGGTGCAATACCTGGCTCTCCATTTGTGAATGTTTACTGATAAGTTTTCTCTTTCCTTCCTGACTGCGATGGCACCAGTGGCTGAATGCCAACGTGCATATGTTCCTTTCTTTTCCCATGATGCTATGTGAACATTATACATTTCCTTCCACCTTTGAGTCCAAAGGAAAAATGGCCTTTTAAAAAAAGTTTAAATGTGCTTTTCCATTATTTTTGCTATGAATCTTTAAATCATTTTGAAACAGGAAACATCACTCTCCTGCTGAAATCTGTTTCCCTTAAACTGTAAATGTGTTGGATTATCACTGAAAGTCACTTTTCGGTGAAACTCTCTTGAATCAGATAACTCTCCAAGTTGAGGGTGGAAGAACTGGGGTAAAGGACTGGCTAGAATGTTAGACATTTCTTCTTTTCAGCAGTTCTGTTTGCTATTTCATAGAAAACCTGGTTAGGAATTTGGTTATAAAAACGGAAATATATTTAAAAGGAAACAAAGATGAAAATTTGAAAATGTGCTTCCTTTTTAAAAGGAAGTCCAAAGCAAAAGGAAAGACAAATCAGGAATTGAAAGTTGCATTAATGAAATAATAGAAAAACACAAGAAAAATTAAAATATAACTAGTACTGAGTAAAAAGAATAGCTATGAGAAAGATGTGGCAAATAGAACTGCATACGAAATGGATGTTAATACATGCTTAGCCATGTTGATCAACAATTACACGTCTCTCAATTACTGCCATTTTAATTTGTATTTTCAAGGTTGGACTATGACCTGTGGATTTGAATATGATTACATATATTCACTGAATATGTGTGTCATGGAACTTGTGGGCAGAAGTTGTGGAATAAGAATGCCCATTAAAGGTCATAAAAATTTACATTTGGAGGCATGCATATGAATGCCTGCTAGTCTATAGAAAATTCCACATTAACATTCTATTTATTAACTATGTCTGGGTTTGTATTTTAGAGATGATTCATACAATGAAGAAAGAACAGATTTTGGGGGCTTCTGTATGTCTGCTGCTTACCTGTGCTTCTGTCCATCTTAATGCTGTCCCTGAGGAAGGTGAAGAACATTTAAACATTACAGGTAAAATGTTAGAAGCATTCACCTTTTTAAGCTAGTCAAAGCTCTCGATTTTAATCCAAAAATTTAATGTAGTTTTCACCATTGTGTAGGAAAATTAGTTTTTATGAAGGTGACAATTTTCTTAGGAAATGTCTTATATGTAATGTGATATATAAAAACAAATAAACAAACAAAACCCCCAAAATCTTAGTCCAAAAGGAGTCACATTAGCAAGGAAGACTTCTGTCTCTTTTTTCTTTTTGGCCTATAAATATTAAACACTGAAGAACTCCGGAAAATTGCGAGGAGCAATAGCTATAGAAACAAGTCTCTATGAGCCTTGATGCCACCCTTTGGCTGGGAACAGTGTGAGAAGGAAAAGGAAACCACAGACATCTGAGGTTTCAGCCATTCTCCCTTTTTTGCCCTTGTTACCAAAATAAGGACTTCCCAGACAAGTCCAGTGTGAGAATCTAGTCAAGTGGGACACCAAGAGATCTGGGTAATAGAAGTCAGTTCTAATCCCATAAAGCTCTGTGTCCAAAAATAAAATATTAACAATAGAACAAGGAGAAGGCTGTACAGTGATTATTATTACAGATGTCTTTCTTTCTTAAAAGTGATATTTTGTGGAAAATTAGTAAATTATTGAAACCTCAAGTTATTGGTAATAGTGAGAGAATATGCCCACAGCAGTAGCTTCTATTTGCATGTATGTTTATGAGGTACCAAAGATTTCCATAAATACATTTTTATTTCATATCTCTAACAGCTCTTTAAAGTGATTTTGATCAGTGTACTTCCCTTTGATAACGACTGAATAAATACATCTTATGTATCTGAAACCCTGGTAGGTGCTAAGGAGGCAGTGATGGACTGACTAGGTTTTCAAGAATCTCAGTTTCACATGGGAGACTGAAGGGTATTTCAGTAGAAGGTACTTATGTCCATAGATCGTAGTAAATGAAGTGACAGAAGCATGCCTAAGATGCTGCTGTCGATGCAAAGAGGAAGGGGCCTCATCTAAGCCTGGCAATCTGAGATCTGGGCATGGGGAAGTGGTACATGCTACATCGCTTTAGCCTGCAGATAAAAATGAGGCACTCGGAGCAAATCTGAAGATCTGCACCAGCTGTAACCACAGCTGGAAACCCAGCCACCCATGCCGACCCCGCCTGGATGAGGCCCAAGCCAATGAGTGGACAGGAAGCAAACCCAGCTAGGGTCAAGGGTTGCTTATATCCTTCCTATAATGAAAAATAAAGGCTTGTTGTTATACATCATCAAAAAATATATGGTTATAAAACATTTTGAAAAGAAAACATTATTTAATAAAGTAAAAACCATAATGTGCCTTATAAAGATATTTGGGCATTATGAGATGAGCGCCAATCCTTCGTTTGGTTCATTGATCAAAAGAGCTAAAGATCTAATATTCTGGAGGTTGGCTAGAGAAGGGATGTGGAGAACAAATTAAGTCCCACTTCCTTTACTTAGGCTGAGAAAATGCATGCCAGCTAACCAGGAGGTTCCTGAAATGGTTGCTGCTGCCACAGTCAGCCAAGAAACCAGAATTAACCTACCACTAATTAAGCTAGAGTTTAAGGTCTCTGGATAAATCCAGACCAAACCCAGCTGAATAAGAAAAAAAAAAAATTGATTTTAAAGCTAGACTTGAAGACCACTTAGCTGACTAAGCTGAGCAGTCTTACACAGTTTTGGCTTTGCTTTGTTTTTAATTACTAACCTTACAACAGCAGGATCCCATATAAGTTCAATTTTGGAGATACCATTTATCACATTCAGCCAAGCCATGCCATCGTTTTATAGAATTATACCATTTCATTGAAATAATATACTGTCATTTTATAGAAAAATATAAAAGATTTTATTGTTCCTCTTACAAGTCAATAGTAGACTTTATAAGAATCAGTCCAACCTGCAGGGAGGATGAAACAGAATACACTTCTTGAAAAGGCAAAATGATAATAATAAAAATAGTGGTGATAAGGTTTCTAAAAATGTTCCTTTGGACTGGGAGAGAGATTAGCAGGGAGCATTTAGAGAAAGGGAAGTATCTTTTCTATGATGTAGAATCGGCCAGACCTAAGCTCTCACATGTGGTTTGCCACACAGTCCCTTGCGAAATTAGATGTGTTACGTAAACACTCTGCCAGGGTCCTCATCTATAAATAAGTGATGGAGGCAACTATGTTCACGTGGTCTTTGGATCAACGGCAAAAAGCATCTGACGCATTTTCTGACTCAGAGAAGGCAAAGACTACATGTCTGTGTCCTTCCCTTCCAGAGAAATCCAACTTTTTGGTCAGATAGTGAAGCAACATGGAGACTCTTAGGTAGTAAGTTGCCTGGAAGTTCTAGGTTCCCTAACGAGTTCCAGGAGAAAGGATTCTAGTAGGCAAGGACATGACATGTCCCCAAATATCCTGAGCCTTCCATTCAACATCCAACATCTCAGCACAGGGGGAGGGGAGGCTGTGAGATATAAAACACAAGAAATTGATTACAAAAATTGTTAAATATAGACTATACTCCTCTTTACCTGGCTGTATCACATTCAATCCCTGTTTCATTGTCCTGTATGTGTTTTCACGTTTCATGGCTTTAGAACAATCCTTGTCAAATCTCAGTTTCAAGTCTCAGGAAAGTTATCCCTGGCCCCCTCAGACAAGATTAAGTATTTTATTATACACGGGCACAGCACCCTGAACTTCTTGAATATTTATGTAAGAGGGGGGCACCGCTGCCACCCAATATACTATCATGTCTGCCATGACTGCACCGTGCCTGACACATGCTCAACACACAATTGTTGACTTCCAAAAAGTTTATCCAGAGTAAGAAATGAAAACAACACAGATTTCATCCCTTTTGGGTGGAATTGCATGGCACTGTGTCCACGAGGGCACCCCTGGTCACTCCCCCACCTCAGTGGTGCTGTGTTCACGTGTGGGCCCCAAGCTCACTGCACAAAATTCAGGAATCGTGGGAGAAATACACTAACACGGGAATGGTAAAGATGAATAATTAGATAACAATTAATGAAATATAGTTAATTCTTAATGTTTTCCTTAGAAAATTGGTGTAAAATCATCACGCACTCTCATCGGAAACTTTTTTGGTTCTTATCAAGTAAATTTTAGATAAAACTATTGTTTGGAAATTATATACTTAAGTCTTTGTGGTTCGCCTAAGTTTCAATTTAGGAATCTCATGCACACAGATCAGTGACAATATCACTCAGTTATTAAGAATGTGTGAGACACATGCTATAAAACTACATGGGGGTCAATTCTAAATTCGTTACTTATGGTGTGAATTGAGCCATTAATTTGTGAAGTGCTATTTTATAATTTGTAAAATGGAGATAATAAATCCTAACTCAGAAGGTTGTGATAATTAAATAATAATATTACAAAATTTCTGAAGTAATTACTCACTAAACATTAGCTGTTATTACTAGTATAACCACAGCTATAGGGTACTCTCATTTTTTTGTGTGGTGCTCTGCTACCACCTGGTGGCAAAACTACTAAATAGCAGGGTGAATTTGGGGTGAGTATACCCTTAACACAGAAAATGTAAAATAAGAGATTTGGCATGATGGTAAGGGCTATCAAGGATATTAAGAGTAAAAAGTACAGGGATCATCAATGAAAAAAAATATGATATAAAAGTTTGATTTATAATAATTTTCCTGACTATATATTGCAACTCAGTCCTGATGCTGTGTTTTGTAGGTAAAGACATATGTATTACATACATCTGTTATATGTTATTCTGCCTTATCACATTTTAAGTTGGAAAGTTGGCTGTTATATAATTTCTGTTGGCTCAATTTATTTCAATTAAAAAATTAGTCAATTCAGTTATGAAAGATGCCTAAATGGTGACATATAATAATATGTCAGCATAATAATACCAATTTATGTATAGGTGACCATATTTTTAATTATTCCAAGATTGAAGGCCTACTTATCACTTTATGACTCATAAAGAAAATTAAAAATAACATTTCAACTATTTTGTCATAAAGAGTTTTAACATTACTGAAATATGGCTAATACTTGACATTAATTCAATAAATCATTAGGATAACAAAATATGAAGGTTAAAAGGCACTTGATAAAATTTTCTAATTCAACTTTTATGATATAGATTTTTTCTCTTTCAAAAAGTACACAGAAGTTTTCAAGCTATAGGAAATTTAAAGTTGATTTTCCTTCTAGATGATCATATCCTCATAAACTTATCTTTTATTTCATGTTTTAAAAATATTTTATGTAAAAATATTAAAGTGACATCCATTCATGTTTCTTTTTTCAAAGTAAATTATTTTATAGTGCATTAAAATACTTCTTTGAAGATATTTACACTTATCAGTTTTAATGGAATAGAAGACTGCTGCCCTCTAAAGGGCAAAATGGGATAAGTCATCTTAAGGTTTCAATATCCCCCATAAGGGATCATAGTGAATACTGAAAGTCATCAAGTCATAGAAAATACTCAAGCAGTAATATATGGTATTCTTTGGTCATTATTATTTCCATTGTACCAATCACAATTTTCAGGGTCTACCTTACTGGTAGATTCTGTAAACAAATGTAATTTATTTAAAATTAGGCCTCTGTTGGGCCAGCCAACTGGTACGTTGGTTAAGAGTTGGCTTGGGACATCAGAGGGCCCGGGTTTGGATCCCACATGAAGGCCAGTGATGCTGCGCCCTCTACAGCTAAGATGGTGAGCAACAGCTCTATCTGGAGCTGGGCTGCCATGAGTCTCCGGCGATGGCGTAGGCTTCAGTGGGGCTGTCCAGCTGCTGGCGTGCACTTTCGTGAGCTACCAAGAGCCGCCATGAGCGGCTCTCCAATGGCCAGCAAGTGACTGCCTCACCTGGGAAGAGTGCAATGATAATACCAACATGGGCCAGTGAAGCGACACCCTCCACAATTAGACTGAAGAACAAAAGGACAGCAACTTGTCTGCTCCCTTCCCCCAACTCACCAATAAAATTTTTTTAAAAAGATAAAATTTTAAAAAAAATAAAATAAAATTAGGCCTCTGTTCATCTTATTAGACTTGATAAAATACAAACTTAAAAATTTTAGTTGAATTTTCTGTATGTACATGTTAGGAAATTCTTCTGTGACTAAAATAAGTAACTGAATATTCAGGAAAATACCATAAGATTGATAGATTGATCAAGCTCCTAAACTTTCATAATTAGGGAATGCATTAATATAGCATGATATAGTAAATGGATATGAATACACTGTTGCTTTTAAAGAGTTGTTTTATGTGTAAAAGTGACACAATTGTGCATTAGGTAGAAGAACTCAAAGAACTGTCTATTAACATCTGCTCTTAAAAATTGCTGAATTAGAGGGTCGGCTGAGTTGCGCATTGGTTAAGAACTGGCTTGGGATGCCAGAGGGCCCCGGTTCGGATTCCACATATGAGGGCCAGTGACACTGCCCTCTACAGCTAAGATGCTGAACAACAGCTTGACCTGGAGCTGGGCTGCTGTAGGTTGCCAGTGACGGTGTAGGCTGCAGTCCCCTGTTGCAGTGGGCTGCCATAAGCTACCATGTGTAGCCAGTAGCCAGCGTGAGCAGCCAGCAGCCGCTGTGAGCGGCCATCCAGAGGCCAGCGACTGATCTGCCTCGCCCGGGAAGGACACAATGATGGTGCCAGGTTGGGCCAGCAAAGCAACATCCTCCACAGCTAGACTGAAGAACAAAATAACAGCAACTTGTCTGTTCCCCTTCCCCCAATTCCCCAGCGCTGTTCCCCTTCCCCAAGTCCCCAATAAAATCTTAAAAAAAAAAAAATTTTGCTGAATTAGAAAAAGAGGTCTCTATTTATTTATAAGGTCAACACATTGGTTACTTTACAACTACTACTCAATTCCATAACAGTCAACTGGTACAGGTTTAGGCAAATCTATTAACAAGAGTTTAGAAAAATTATTCTACATTTCCCTTTGACAGTTGATTGAAAATCAATTATTATTATTTTTATTTTTTAATTTATTTATTGTTTTAGTAGTTGATAAGACCTGTTTCATTTGGTGAATTTATAAACTTTATCTACTTTTTTGATAGCTTTGAATAACTGCTTATGGTTTCTTATATCAGCCTGGTTTATTGTACTTTCTCTTAAAGTGAGGATGTATTAAAAATGAAATAAAGAGGGGCTGGCCGAGTGGCGTGGAGGTTAAGAGCTGGCTTGGGATGCCAGAGGCCCCGGTTCGGATCCCACATATGAGGGCCAGTGACACTGCTCTCTACAGCTAAGATGCTGAACAACAGCTCAACCTGGAGCTGGCTGTCATGAGTTGCCTGCGACGGCGTAGGCTGCAGCCCCTGCTGCAGTGGGTTGCCATGGGCTACCGTGTGTAGCCAGCAGCCAGCGTGAGCAGCCAGCAGCCGCAGTGAGCAACCGTCCAGAAGCCGGCGACTGATCTGCCTCACCCGGGAAGAGCACAATGATGGTGCCAGCTTGGGCCAGTGAAGCAACGTCCTCCACAACTAGACTGAAGAACAAAAGGACAGTAACTTGGCTGTTCCCCTTCCCCCAGTTCCCCAATAAAAATCTTTAAAAAAAAAATGAAATAAAAAACATTAGTACAATGTTGATAAAGAATGATATGTTATAACTTTTATTTTTACTTTGTAGATGCTGAACTGCCACCACTGAAACTTGTACATTCATTTTGTGCATTTAAAGCAGATGATGGCCCATGCAAAGCAATGCTGAAGAGATTTTTTTTCAATGTTCACACTCAACAGTGTGAAGAATTTATATATGGGGGATGTGAAGGAAATCAGAATCGATTTGAAAGTCTGGAAGAGTGCAAAGAAAAATGTATAAGAGGTAGGTTTCTGAGGATACTTATCTCCCAGGTACCCTTAGGGCCATTAGATCTAATAGATTAGATCATTTTAGGAAAAAAATAAGTGCAAATCATTTTAACATTCCAAGGAATATTTCTTTCACATTTTTTCACATTTTCAGCATTCCTGTTCAACTATTGTTATTTTACTTTTTCCATATCAGTCATGAAATATAATAAGCCCCATTTATTGTCCTATGCTCTTCTCCATAGTAAAGATGGAAGAAAAAATTTTAAAGCAAGTTTTAAATCTGCAATGTAGTGAGTGTAATTCAGCAGCTGTGCATTGACAGGAAAGATACTGTTAGTCACATTGGCTTCAGACTTTATCAATACAGTGATCACATAGTTATGAAGATAGAGTGACTGTCAAGATAGTGAATCTGAGAATCCACTTTGAGGCTCTCACTAGCTACTGATTAGAAAATTCTGAGCTGCATCAGAGAGCAGCAGAAATATATATTACATATTTACAGTGTATTCATTTATGCTGATCCGTTCAAACTTCACTGAACCAAACTATCCTTTTCATATTGTTACTAAGTTATAAAGTTTAAAAGTACATCATCTTATATTGTTATTAAACTTTATTGAGCACTTTATTCTGCTTTAATCCTATTAAAAACAACGTTTTATGAAAATTTTACATATTGCTATAGTGTAGGTTGTTTTATCTCTTCTCACTGAAATAAGTTTCAAATAATTACTGGTCAAAATTTTGAAGATTTTTATTTCAGTTTTATTCTTCTAAATTATGAACTCCTTGAGGGATGGAAGAATCTGAGTTGCCTTTATTTCCCACGTTTCTAGCCCCAAATTTCCCCATAGCATGTTTTTAGAGCTAGTTGAAATGAACTATAGTACTATAGAGATGGAATTTTTAGTTAGTCACACTAGGTGTCTCCTTTTACTGCAAAGCAGGCAGCCTCCATTCTCACTCTGATAATGATTTCTGAAGCAGCTTTTACAAAACAGCCTTGGCATCGTGATGCTCTAGACCTATGGGAAATGTTCAATGTTGTGAAAAGAGAGGACTTCTCTCCTGTGTGACGCTGAGATTCTTTGTTGTACGTACCAGATTTCACAGAAAAGAATTGATGTGACTATATTCCTTTGACCTCAGAGCACTTATTTCCCTATTTCCTCTCCATAGATGTGCTACAAATGTTACTAACACAGATTAGGCATTTCATTGGTCTTCTGTGGTGCCTTTCGTTTTTGTGATTGCCTGGTCATTTTCAATTCATCACAGATTTCTATAAGTCATTCTCTTTCCATTACTGCGCCAAGTATCCATTTGTGCTGAGTTGAATATCACTCAGGTTCAGTACTTTGGCTAGAGGCCTGGTCTTGTCTTTCTTTGTATCCTTACTTTTCCACTTAGCAGCCTACTTATTCTCATCAACTTGTGTCTTCCCTGAAATACAAAACTGCCTATATATATAATATATTGTGTATATAATATATATATAGTATATATATATATATATATATATATATATATATATAAATAATATATATATATATATATAAACTCATCCATATTTGATGAAAACTGTAACTTTTAAAACCAAGAGCCTTGGCAAATTCAAAAAAGAGTAAACACACAAAAAAATAGGAAAACTACAATGAAGATAATAATCAAATTGCTGAAAATCAGGGATAAAAAGTAAAGATCTAGATCTTAAAGATCTAGAAAAAAGATACATTTGGTATAAGGGAACAAAGATCAAAAGAATCACACACTTCTCATCAAGAAATAATTCACAAGAAAAGAAAATGGAATATCTTATTTAAAGAGCTGAAGAAAGAAATACACTGTCAATTAAAAATCTAGATCTAGTAAAAATACCCTTAAAATGGAGATAAACACTTCTTCAGATCAACAATATCTGAGAAAATTTATTGCTAGTAGACCTGTACTGTAAGTAATATTAAAGTACTTAACACTAAAGCACATGATGGTGCAGCCCGTTAGCTCAGATGGTTAGAGTGCAGGCTCATAACATCAAGGTTACTGGTTCAATTCCCACATGGGCCATGGAGCTGCACCCTCCACAACTAGATTGAAGACAACTACTTGACTTGGAGCTGATGGGTCCTGAAAAAACATACTGATCTCCAATAAAATCTCTTAAAAAAACCCCAAAAAACAAAAAAAAACACATGAGAAAAAGGGGGCAAATATGAGATTACTGTGCCAAGTTCTGGATATGGTGGGTGAAAGTGGTATAAATTACTCAAAGCTAGGTTGTCATCAGTTAAAGAACACCTGCTAGGGAAAAAAAAAAAAAGAACAAGAAGATATAGCAAATAGACCAATAATGAAGATATAATTCTTATTAAGATACTTAATCCTAAATGAGACAAAAAGAGGGAAACAGGAACTACAAGCAGATAAAAACTAGAAAACAAATAGCTAGAGATACATACTGAACCATAATAATTACATTACAATTTAATGGTGTAATCACTCCAATTAAAAATCATTGTTATAAAAAACAAATCAAGAACTACATGTTGTCTACAGGAAAGACATTTTAAAAATAAAGACAAAAAGATGTTAAATGTAAAAGGATGAAAAAAGGTATATTGTGCATCATTAATCATAAGAATGATTAGTAAAAGTAGACTATAGGACAAGATATAGTAACAAGAGAAAGGAAAAATATTTTATAAGAATGCCGGCCAATTAATCAAAAAGACAAAATAATCCTCAGTGTCCAAGTATACACGGTCAGACAATTAAGTTCGCAAACTCATCCTAGAAAAAGTGCTACATACCTCAATGCTGAATATCACTACGGTCACCTTTGAAGTACTCCCATTGAGAAGCTATGCACTGACATCAGTACCTAGTCCATCCTTCAAAGCAATTGTGGAACTCTTTTCTGGAATGGCCATCAGAGCTGTCCTCGTATTAAGCTTGATGTCCTGAATGTTACCAAAATGTCTTCCTTTCAATATTTCCTTTATCTTTGGGTAAAGAAAGAAGTCATTGGGGCCAGATCAGGTGAGTAAAGAGGGTGTTCCAATACAGTTATTTGTTTACTGGCTAAAAACTCCCTCACAGACAGTGCCGTGTGAGCTGGTACACTGTAGTGATGCAAGAGCAATGGATTTTTGGTGAAAAGTTCAGGTTGTTTAACTTTTTCAAGCTGCCTTTTCAGCACTTCCCAACAGTAAACTTGGTTAGCTGTTTGTGCAGTTGGTACAAACTCATAATGAATAATCCCTCTGATAGCAAAATGTTAGCTGCATTGTTGCAGCAAGTTTGCAAACTTAATTGTCAGACCGTGTGTTTGTGTGTGTGTGTGTGTGTGTATGTGTGTGTGTGTGTCTATCAACTGCCCTTTTGTATGTAAACTTGTTTTATTGTTTTCAAATATTTGTAATTTTGTTTGGTGTATTCACCTATGTAATTAATAAAGGCATAGTAACAAAGTTAATAAGTTAAAAAATAACACTTTGTAAAATGGCTTCTAGATACATGGTTTTCAAAATGTTTGTCTTTTGGTTCAGTGGCTTTTTTCCTGTAGCCTAACCAGCAACATGATCTTTTATTATTATTTTATGAAAAATAGTTTAATGTAGTATGGGACATTAAAGAATTACATGAAAAAGATCAAATTCCCACTTGGCTGTCTAGCCAATCAGCGTCTACAACAAGGTTAAAAATGTTACATTTAAATTAATGGAGCATCAATTTCTGAAATATCTTTAAAGGATCTAGAAAGTATGCCATTTCTATTAATCACTATTTTATTAGTTGGGCTAATTGTCACTTCTGGCTTTTCCTGGAGCTTTACATAGGAATTTTCTCCACAGGGAATTAAAGGGCATGTAAAAACTTCATCCATTCTTTTCATTTTTAGCTTCGTCATTTTGTGCTTTATTTGTTGGGAGTTGTGAAGACCTATTTAGTAACAAGGATCTTATTCCCATAGAGTCAATTTCCCACCTGCTCAGATTATTTTCTATGCTGATTTCAACAATAAAAACATTGAAAGTTAGCATTCAGGTTTTACTCTCCCCTTCCCCATCAAAAGAGAAAAAAATGAAGAAAGGATGGGGAGGAAATTATAATTACTAAAATATATCTGATAATCATGCATTAATTTGTAGTATATTAATTACATTTAAATATTCATAATGCAATATTTAATATGTAAGTTCATATACAGTAAGTTGAAGTTCAAGGAATTACACTAATGGAAATTAGTAAAATATGTCATCATTATTCTTTGAGACATTAATAAATGTTATGTTCTGTATAAATCTAGGAAAATATGATAATTTGAATAATTTGCTGTAAACCTCTATTTTTTCAGACTGTAGTTGGTATAAAATTCAGTTAAATAAGGTGTCCATGGTTGTTATTTTCAGAATCCTCAAAGATAACAATTGGTAATATAAATACATTTAAAATTCCATCTCTCTCTCTCTCTCAATCTCTCTCTTTTCCTCTCTCTCTCTCTCTCTCTCTCTCTCTCTCTCTCTCTCTCTCTCTCTCTTTCTCTCCTTCTCTCTTTTCCCTGCCTCTACCTACCCCCCCAACTCACCTCCCCAACCCCCCATGTCCCCCCTAATCACCAGCTCTCTCTCTTCCTTTCTGTCACTCTGTTCATACAACTAATTCTAAGTTGCCTTGACCAAAGCTTTTCGTGATAAAACAAGTTATTATACAAAAGATAAATATCACTCAGCTTTGCTAATGTTCACATGAAAATATTAAAACTTTGCATATTATATCAATTTGAATTTCATTATCTATCATTTAAGTTAAAACCGAGAATCCATATTTGAAATATAATGGGCCAAAGGTAAGTAACATTCTCTTTCTTGAGTGGAGTAATTCCATTAAATCTATGAGGTTAAACCCAAAAATATGTCACAGATACCTTTTGCTTAATTTCTCCTCTGTATTGCAAATAATAATGAAACTTGTAATTGGGTTGAAACAATGAGTCAGGGGAAGAGAAACAGGAAAGGAGATAATTCAGGTTCTTTCCACCCATACTCTCAATCCTCTATAGAAGTCACCTGTTTTTATATGCAAAGTAAGCTGTTTGAGCTACTTTCATATTTCGTGTTATTTTATAAACTATTTAATCATAGATAGTTTGAATAACAAACTTAGTTCACCATGAATTCTTATTTTTGTAAGTGTGTTCAAACTTTTAACAGAGTTTTTGAGATATTATGCTAAAATAAGCTGGCTTCATAGTTGTAATAATGTAAATAATGTAATATTTAGAGAAAATAGAAATAAATTTATTTATTGACATTTTGTATGAGAATAATTTTAATGATGATGAATACATCACTCTAGTGGGTCAAATTGAAATTCATAACATTATTTTATAAATGTGGTAATTGATACACATATTTTTTCCTTGCAGATTACCCAAAGACTGTACAGGAAAAGGCAACATTGCAAAAAGGTGAACATTCATTTTTGCGCTTATTAGTACAATTTACGTAAGGCACTTGCAAATTCATTTTTTAGGTTTCTCTGATACAGTATTCATCATAAATTTACATGATCTTGGAAATGGTGTTCTGTTTCAGGAGATACAATGAAAAATTAGAAATAACATGCATAATATGTGGTTAGGGAATGCTTCAAATGCTATATTCACTGTTACTCTAATGCAGCGTAGTATATAGTATTAGATCAGTAGCAATCCAGGGCCACACACATGCTATTTTAACATCTCTCAAATAGTGACTTAGATGTTGCTAGTCTCTGATCTCTAATCCCTTGATAATCTCAGCACTGTGTGGCTTTAGTAAATTTCATCCAATATCATCCTGAATGGATATATGTCTGAGTTGTCAACAATCATAAGCAAAAGTAGTGGAGATATTTAAGAATAAACAATTGCTTTTGTCAATATTATTTAGTGTTTGTATACAGGTTCAATATGATTGTTACTTTATCTGAAGAATATGGGGCATGAATTTTTTTGAAAAAATGTTTAGTTTAAGACGATTGCCAAATATGCAGCTTCAAGCAAAAGTTAATAGTGAAAATCATGTGACTTGTGGAAATTGGTACATAGCTTAAAGTACGCATTCTATGTTATTCAGTTTTAACCGCGCATCAAATTAGAACAAAGACTGTGTATGCAGATTCAATATGAATGTTACTTTATTTATCTGAGGGATATAAGACAGGAATTTCTTGATTTGTAACAATAAGTATTTTAAACTATAGGCCTAAGCAGAAATATTTTACAAGTGTGCATGTTCAACTTTGTTCTAAAACAAATTTATGTCCTAGAACAGGGCTTCATATAAATAATAGCAACTTCCAGAAGTAGAATTTCTTCATTATACTTTTCAGCATAATTAGTTACTGTTTTCTATCGTTTATATGCAATATTTTTTGCCTCCTCCTTTTTGTTGAACATAGAATTCTTATACCATTTAAAATGATTTAAAATTTCATAAGAAGTAAATACTAAGACCAAAGCAAATCAAAATGATAGTAATTGAATGTATTTTTTTCATATAAAAAAATGATTATACAAATTAAAGAATTTTTTTCTTGCCCCATATATTAACTTAACTACAAATTGTTACTATGGGAATAATAGTAACATTCATTTGAGAAACAATAGGCAATAAATAGTAAAATAACTTTCAAATTGGTACTTTGAGAAGTTATAGAAATTCGACATTTTACACTATATTAAAATACCTATATTAAAATAATTTGATAACAGCTTTGTCATAGGAGATTGGCTTTTCTACAGATTTGCAACTGTTGCAGAAACCATTAACGTTATTAAATACATGCTCTTTTTATAGTAAAACACTCATGAGCATTGCTTCCTGGACAGAGGAGCCAACTGCTATAAGATGTAAAAGGATACTACGGTTCATTTCTGCCAGTATGGTACTACAGTTCCAGAGGAAAAAATGGGGAAATCAAAGCTTTGCCCTAAAACATCCAAGCTCCATATGTCTAAAGATCATAATTATTTAAAAATAAGTTAAATTCTCTTATTTACAGAGTATGCACGTAGATGAAGCTTGTAATGGGGATCCAAGTGGCACAGCTTCTGTGACAGCTGTGTGCTTAGCCTGGTTTGGAACACTAACAAAGACGGGTATTAGACTTTTTCGAAAGCCTCTGCAATTCCTGAACATGTATTTCCTTTCTGCCTTGGAACTGTTGGAGTCATTCCAATGACTGGAAGAAGGGAAATAAGAAACACAGTAGTGGAAGATGTTATACCTAATACAGATAGCAATTCTGGCATGAGAATCCAGGAACTTCTAAGAATAGCCATGAACAACTTCCATATCCCTCAAAGCTTCTTCTCTAGTTTTATTTTTTAGTTATTTTTTCTGTTTATTTAAAGCATTCTTATTGAAGCAACACATTACACTTTTTCCCTAATGAGGACCCACCCACACCTAAAAAGTCTGACATCTCTGTAGATCGCTCCTAAATGTTGATGCACATAAGCTTAATAAAAATAATTAAGCCAAATTTTTGCCATAATATTTTATACTTTCAAACCAAGGGCAAAATAACCCGTATATTTTATTCTCACAAATCACGAATAGTTGATAGATAACATCCTTCTAATTTACTCTGAGAAATTTAGAACTTGAAATTCCATAGCAACAGTGTGTGATAGCTGCATCTTCCTTATTCTAAATGTTAAAATAGGTAATTTTAATACTATACAGCTGTGAATAAAGTTATATTTATACCTATTATCTTTAACTTTTTATGTTTACTCCTTAAATAACTTCAACATAACTAGTTATTTACATATTAAATAAAACTAATGAAATTATTCACACACAAAAAGAATATTGTTTTCTGAAACTTTTATAATTTCTAGAAAAGCCAGATTTCTGCTTTTTGGAAGAAGATGCTGGAATCTGTCGAGGTTATATTACCAGGTATTTTTATAACAATCAGTCAAGGCAGTGTGAGCATTTCAAGTATGGTGGGTGCCTTGGTAATCAAAACAACTTTGAATCATTGGAAGACTGCCAGAACACCTGTGAGGATACATGTAAGTTTATTTCTCATCTCACTGTACTTCATGTATAGGCATTTTTTTTTTAAATAAGGTATCTTATAGGATGTTCAGGTTTACCCAGATTTTGTTTTAACCATACAAATGAAGATATATTTATATTTATTAAACGTGATAGAAATTAGTCGCTGTTATTAAAAAAAAAGGCACAGACATTTAAGAAATCTAACTAGAGTGAAAATTATTTCCATAGATCTGACACTGTATTTTCTTAGGTTCCATTATTTAATTGTCCTTTCTGAGAATTCTATAGTATAATTTAGGCACAAGACTAAGAATGCTGAAATCCTTAAGTTTATAACAATTTGAAGGCCAATAGTTCTTTGGAACCTACCGCCTAAAATCAATCAATTTTACTTGACCATAAAATTTATTAAAGGAATGACATAAACATTATCTGTTATACTTTTTCTCACTAAGAACCACAAAGTTACTCATGGGGGGGAAAATATATTTATATATATATATATATATATATTCAAAGATTCACTGGTCACTAATATAACATAGTAATGTGAATAAAATTTCTAGAAGTCCATTTTTCTTAACAAAACTGCTGTGCATTGCTTTTGTATATAATTATGAGCTTGTGACAATGTATCCTATATATATTTTTTTTTTTGGCCATACATTTCCCAGTGAATGGTTTCCAGGTGGAGGATTACAGAACCCAGCTCGATCATGTGAATAATGACTCCTTGACTCCCCGGCCTACTAAGCTTCCCAGCTTTTTGGGTAAGAATTACATTTTTCAAAAATTGCTGCCAGATAAATATTACCACAGTTACAACAGAAGTGAAATGTATATTAGAACGATGCTTTTAAAGAAATTATACTTGTTTTGTAATTTAGTAATAGGTGTGTTGAAACACTGAGATTCGAAATGTGTAGGACATTTAATCCCATAAAAGCCATAATTTTCCTAATCTGTTTTAAAGTGTGCTTTGAAGTAGGTTTTTGAGTACGTATCACATGAAAACTTTCATATGGTATTTAACTACACGCCACCTTTACTCTATAAAATTAGGATAGGAATCGCCAGCCTCAGTGTCTGATGGTAAATCATTATCATGACAGCAATGTGTCAGAGGCAGGCTAAAGCACTCTTAAAACTGAGCACAGCATTGGGCAAGGTCTCTGTGTTACTCACCAGACACATTATGCATCTGTTCAACAACCATCTCCAAAGATTATGTCACTCTGAGGGGAATTTTCTTTTAGACTTCTGCAAAACTCTTTTCTGGACTCTACCCTGTCAACATATTCACATTTAAATAATCATATAAGAAATATGCCCACGAAATTGCAGAGCTGGGAAAATACTGGAAAACATAACCAGAAACCACAAACATCTAACTAGAACAACCTAGAAAGCTCAAAGTTAACAGGATAAATGTAAGGTCCTACCTACATTTTTAACATCACATGCTCATTCAGAAATTGGAGATCTTTCTTAGAAGTAGTCCATGTGAAAGTATAAACGTAAGCTTGACATGAGTTAAAAGCACGTTGTGGCTATTAAAATTGCAACCTGAGGGTAAAAAGAGACATAGTGTCTGTGCCGTGGATCAGAATCAGGTGGAGTTCAAAATCAGAGTGCTTTTGAGCATCTCTCTGTAACCAATAAGCAAGCAAGCAAACAAACAAAAAGCAAACGGAACTTCTGCCAGCATAGATTTAAAGTACTGCAAATGCTGACTGTGACTTGTCTACAGTGAGGGGTGTAAATGCCCAGACCTGATCATGTTCGTGGGATTTGCTTCATCCCTGAATGCCATGCCTTAGAAGTCACAAAGACAACTGGAAGCATGTTTATAGAAGGACTGGAAAGCAGGCCTGATGTCCAAGAGGGAATATTAAATATGCTTTCAGTACTGGAAACACTATCATGTGAGAGGAAAATTAAGTCTTGTACATGTCTCATCTTCAGTCTTCTGCATTTCGATTCCCCACATACACGCACACATCTCCGCGCTACCTTATCTTCCCCAACCTAGCTCAAGAATCAGGAGGAATGCAGGAAATCTTACGGATAAATTTCTTTCTGTAAAGTGTGTGTTTTTTAATGTGAGATCTTCAAAAATGAATGGGTGCCTCCGGGATTAAACTGTAGGCATTTCAGTAGTGTTCTAATAACACTTGAGATGTCATCAAGGGCATGTATAATTTCAGGGGGACTTGGTATATGGTATATTCAAAATGCTTTGAGGTCATTTGATTCTATAATGAAGGCAGTGAATTCAATGCCACATGAATTTGAGTCTAATTTTCAAACACTACTTTGTTGGTAATAATGATAAGTATCTTTGTAGATATGATTTTTTTATCTCTAAAATTAAGTAATTTCATTGTATTGTTTCTTTGTGTCCCTCCAGCTCTGTGTCTGTCAATGACATTTTGTTCTATCCAGTTAAATATCATGGGCTGAAAAGCATGCTAAACCTTGTTGGAAGTGAAAGATTTGAAAGTTTAGAATGACAAACCTATTAATGGGTTTAAAGATAATGTGATGCAATATAACTACAAATAAAAAAATGTATGAAATCAATTTTCAATATGTTTCAATATGTTTTATTTGGGTTACTTTGCTAATTCAAATAGAGGGCAGCAGTAGAGTAGAGCAGGCTAGGGGAAGGTTTTGCGTTGAAGTTTTATAAAGCACTGTATAAAAATGATGATTTTTGGCAGGTATATTACCAAAATAGAAAGGGGGGGGGGTAAGAAAATAATTAAAAAAATGAGAAAATGAGTTTCAAATACTGTGTGATAAGTGCCCTCTCTTCATTTTTATGTAGATGAACACTAAAAAGTGTAATAATGTTTTAAGAGTAAATAATTAACTAAGGAAGCAGTAAAAAATTCACAACATGAATTTAAAAAGAAACACTATTAAGACAATCTTTATTTAAAATAATAGACATTTAAGGGATGATTCACAGTAACGTCATTTAAAATCAGGGCATATTGCCTTCTTTATTTGTCTAGCACTATTTTATGTTTTATAGTACCTGTTTGCCTCAAAATCTAAATTTCTCTAGCCATTTTGACCCCTTTTCCTCTTTTCTATAAGCATAATATATTTTCTTTTTATTTTGTTTTGTAACCTTTCTAATTTAAATTGTGAAATAATGTTGCAATAACTTCAATGAGAAGTTTGGTTTGAAGAGCGGCTTAACAGGTAATGGCTCTGTCTCCACTCTTCCTAAGACCTGCCTGATCCCTTGTCTGCCGAATCCAAGATGCCAAAGGTGGGAATGCAGCTGTCCCTCTCTGCTAAAACCTAGATAATCCCTGCTCTACCCTATCCAAGTGGCAGACTGTAGGAAGGCAATTATAACCCCACCCTTTCTACACCTAGATTATTCCTTCCCCACTCCATTAAAGGGCTTTGCTGAGGTCTACAAAGACACTTTTGACATTCCAGCTCCAAAATACTGACATCTGTCACTGCTTGCAATTATATTAATGTTCTATTAAAATTTTAAAAACTTACAGTTCTATGTTTATGTAAAACCTTGTTCCAAACTTTAGTAACTATGTGAGGTTCTCTCAGTGTACTGGGTTTTTTTTGAAATGATGGAAATGCTTGAAGGTTTTGATTCAGTTTACAGGAATAATAACATGACCCCCAATACAAACAGAATGGCATTCATTTAAAATTCTTTCCATTAAACAATAATCCTTACATACAGTATTTGAATATTCCAAAAGCATAGCTAGATTGTGTTATTGTTATTAAGTGAAATATGTGTAAATATAACTTCAATGTTTCTCTTCATGATGATACCAGGAAAGCATTTTAGAAGTTCTGTTCCATGTTACTAGAAAATGGTTTGGCAATTCTTTTTTAATTGCTATTTATCTTAACTGCCATAATATTGCAAATGAGCTTGAGAATATATTTCTTCAGTGAGCCCTCTTGACTCAAGATAGTTGAATGCTTATTAAGCACAACTGAAGTTTAATTTTTAAAATTTTCTCTTTTCATTTCCATATTCCAATATTAATAGGCTACTTAGGTGATCTCAAAGATTGAGGCTTACTCTTTCTTAAGGGAATTTTTGTAAAATGTTTTACAAGCATGAATTTGTGCACAAGTGAGAGCAAATTATTTGATTTGAGAATATTGTCATGCCAGAAGGACTATGGGGATTAAAGCCAAAGAAATTGTTTTTGTATAATTTTTCTTTATCTTTTTCAATATTTCAAGGTTTCCAAACTTTCAGAATTCTGTCACCATTTTTTCCAATTATTCTAGACGAGCACTTGGTAATCTCATTTGATCACTTCTATTCTTCTAGTCAGTCATTAAATTCTAGTGCTGTTCCCAACAAAATGTCTATTCCTATCTCTCCCATTTTCGATCTTACCTGTTTTGTTCAGACCATCAATCCTTCATGCGTAGATTACCTCAACAATCATATGTAATCCAAACTGAGACACTAATGAAAATTAAAAGGAGATGCTAAAAAAATATTAAGTTATTTATTTTAAATGTGTATGTATTGACAGAAAAATGGGTTTGTAAAATTTTGTAAAAAAATTGGATATGTAAATTAGTTTTATATAAAAAGTCTTTTACATTTTAAAATCATATAAATGTTGGGACATGACATACAGAAAAAATAAGCATAAATTAATACTGGTTCAGGAAAACCAGGTGGCATGGACAATAGATAGATTGGGATGGATAGATAATCAAGAGACCAGATATAGCTCATTATATGTATATGTATATCACAGTTAACCACTAGCACTCTCGACATTTCTGAAAGTGCCACTTCATCAACAACTCACTTCCATAGTCCCAAAGAAGTATCCTGTTTTTCATAACATGTTCTCAGACCAAGAAGGATAGAAACTTGCCTCATAATGTAAATATGCCTGCATGGTCAATCTGGTGCTTCATATGCTGATTTTCTGACAAGATGCCTTTCCAAAAATAGATAATAACTTATGGAGAGGATCCATCAGATCTTCTACTTCCTGGCAGGAGAGCAGGTGAGAAGCAAAAATATAGCACTTCACCACTGCCAAGATTGCTGCCATCCAAATACAGTCACCCTAGGTGACCACTGACGACTTTTGCTAATCCCTTTCTTCCTGGACCATGTCCGCTTTTCACAAGGATAAATTTTTTGCCTCATTCATAGGATTCCTCCAGAGAAGTGCTTCTAAGGTGCAAATAATATACATATACCTTTAAAAAATAAAAAAATCATAGACTTCAATTTGTAAACCAAGTTATTTTGAATGACAATAATTCTACATGAACATGTAAAATAGTAGGAATAAATTTATGTCTGTTACCATTACACAGCTATAAATGAAAACTTATCTAAAAATGAATACAATGCAAACTACAAATTAATAAATTAATAATAATAATTTGATGGTACATGTTTTTGCTAAAAGAAAAATCCCTATTATAATATGAATTTGATATTGACTATAAGGCAGGTTAGGAATGAGGTAGAAATAAGTTTAAAAAAATTATGTTGTGTGTAATTCTGTGACTGCCCTTTCTCTTCTTGAATACTGGACAATCTTTGAAGGAATAAATTTGAGAAGCCTTAATATAAAATGTCTTGATTAGGAAAATCCCAACTCTATCTTTTCTGGGATACAACCAAAAGAGCTTTCTAGTTTCCTGTCACATTCCTGGCCATTAAATGGATCTGAATGGCCAGAGCAACTATGATCATGGAGTGCATAAAGGCCATGAACTTTCGTCTTTTATTTCTAGAATCAGTCCAGGCTGAACATGCCGACCCAATGATTTTTGCCTTCCAATGCTTGAACTCTCTGAATACAGTTTGGCTCAGTACTGTTACTCCTAAGACTTGTTTCCAGCCTCCTTGTTTGATGACCTGTTTTGATTAGATATCTTTCACCAGTCAAAATTGATGAATTCCAACTTCATGCAGATAACTGAGGGTAAGAAGCATCTAAGGCATTTTTAACCTGAGCTTCAAAGAAGAGAAAATTTGGGGATCAGATACAAAAGGGAAAGGGTGACAACTTTCTCTTTATCTGATAATTATTAAAATATCTTTGCTCAGTTATTTTTTATTTTCTAGCTGGTTTTCAGATGGCCTATCATAGTGGTTAAGAACACTGGCTTTATGGGCAGAAAGATGTGGGTTTCAATGCCAGTTCGGCTATTGCTGACTCTCTCTGTGGCCTTGAAAAAAATTACACAACTCTCGGCTTCAGGTTGATCGTTTGTCATATGTGGAGAGTAATATCTCATCAAAATTTTGTGAAGATTGGTATGGCATATATAAAATTTTAACTCAGTGCTTACAACACAATGAGCTCAAAAATATTACTATTTGAGGCTATGAAGATGATGGTGGTTACTCAGTGTCAATGGATTTTTATAGCAGAAAAAAAAATTATCAGGGGTATTATTTGTATACATTTTCTTAGTGATGATTTTTAATACAGCTAAAACCTGTGATCTTGATCTGCAGTATCTTCATTTAACTACTTAATATTATGATCATGTGAAATAACAAAAAGCTCTTGTAAAATTCAAACATAATTATAAAATACCAATAAATGTTTTGTGTCCCTGAATCTTATTTCTAATCAGAGGACTTGCAAACCTGTGTTTCCAACTTTGTCTTATGATCTGAGGTAGAGATGTACAGTTGTTTATTTCAATTCAGTTAAAAAAATGTTCAGTGCCTCCTACATGACGGGAATTGTCATGGGGACTGGGAGTCTGAGAATAATAAATACAGGGTGGTTTTGCTTTAGAGTCATGCCTGTGAAATGGGGAAGGAGATAGATACATAATGACTTCAATGCCTATGTCACATGCTAAGTCAGAGACCCTCACAAGCGTTACGGGAAGATACTCATGATATTGTACTTCTACTGAAGTCCAAATTAAATGTTTCTGTCTTCTCAAAACCTGGGTTCTATCTTCTATGTAACATCTTGGACTTGTTTGCCTAGATGCTGGCTAATCCATGGGCATAGTTCACAATTCCATCTTTATTCAGGGTTTGGGCGGGGGGGTTGTTGTTGTTTTTTTGTAAGTAAAGCCAATTACAAGTTATAAAGTCATTGTGACTTTTTTATACTTTATGTTTCATAATACATTAGAAAATATTCCATCTTCTAAGACAACAAGGCTAGAAAAGCAGAACCATCTTCTCTCTAGCTCTCTCCCTTATCCCACATTCAATCTGGTGCTTAGTTTTAGCTATCCCCCAGTAACTGCTTTAGTCATCTTACATTCTTCTCCATTGCAAGTTACCTGCTGGATTCATCCCTACACAAGACTGGTTGAGTGTACTTCATGTGTCAAGAATTGCTGCATATCTCTTTCATTCTTCAGTAATTTCAGTGGTTCGTTCATGTCTATGCCATAAAATCCAACTATAGTAGTCTTCCAGGACCTTAGCATAGTCTAAATCTACTTTTCCAGCTTTGCACCCAATGGACTCTCCATATATGTTTTTCTTCAGATAGCCTGGAGATTGCAAAGTACCCCTGACAAACCTGGAATATTCTGACCTTTCTCCTTCCCTAACCCATGTTCACCTCTGTCTCCTCTGTTTATTAAAATCTCATTCTGCCTTAAAAGCTAATCAAGGGAACTAAACCAGTTACTAAAAACTTATAGGGCTCTCAATGTTGTAGAGATGACATGCAGAAAAGTTTTTCTAAAGTATTGTAAGACATAGTTATCTTAAAATAAACTATACTCATAAATTTCATAATTTATAATTTTACCATGGCTTTCTTTCATTGTGGCTTTATTTAGAAAAAAATCCCTGGATGAAGATAACTATGAACGCTCCTCATGGATTAGGCAATATCTAGACAAAGAAATCCAACCCAACATCTACCCACTTTTTAAATTAAATATATTGGGGTGACATTTGTTAATAAAAATTACATAGGTTTCAAGTGTAGAATCCCATAATACATCATCTATAAATTGCACTGTGTTCACCATTCAAAGTCAAATCTCCTTCCATTACCATATATTTGACTCCCTCGACCCTCTTCTACCACCACCACCACCCCTTTCTTACCCTCTGGTAACCTATGTGATACATATATACAATGGAATATTACTTCAAGTCATTTTTTCTTCTTCCTTTTCAATATGTAGAGGCATCTTAGGTTTCTTACAGTCTATTCCCCTAAGAACTTTCAGTTTCAAATGCCCCAACAGCCTACCTTCTACATTTCATACTCAGCCTGTATAATAACAAAGAAACAAAAAAAATAAAGTGGCCCTATACACAGAAAACAAACAGTGAAAAAAAGTTTCGCAGTAATCATTTTCCCTTTCCCCCCACATTTTCTTGTCTTCTACGTGGAATGTTAGTTTCTGCCCATGTAACACCACTTCTCCCTTGTTGATAAATGGAGATACATGCTTTTCCTGCAGTACAGATTTACTACTTGTAAATAGTAAATGCACAGGTGATAGGTTTGCTCTCCATTCCTAATCAGACATATTCCAATCTCCAGCCTTTTCTTTATGATGCCAGGACACTAGAAACTCTCTAAAAATATTTTTATTATAACTATTATTTCTAATATATTTATGTAATATGTTTTATGTTATAATATGAGCATTATATCAATAATTGCATCCAACTTGAAAAAAAAGAAAAGCAGGAAAAAAGAAGAAAATCGGCCAAACTTCCATTACACAGAGACAACACTCTCAACATTGTAGCATATTCTTTCAGTATTTCTTTGCTATTTTTGTTTTCCAACTCAACACAAAGTAAATAAAATTCAAGACTAGGAGTAGCTTCTAGAGCAGCCGTTCTCAACCTTCCTAATGCCACAACCCCTTAATACAGTTCCTCATGTTGTGGTGACCCCCAACCATAAAATTATTTTCGTTGCTACTCTATAACTGTAATTTTGCTACTGTTATGAATCGTAATGTAAATATCTTTTTGTTTTCCGATGGTCTTAGGCGACCCCTGTGAAAGGGTCATTCGACCCCCAAAGGGGTCACGACCCACAGGTTGAGAACCGCTGTTTTAGAGGATCTCCAAAAGTACAGAATAAGCTCAGCATGAAAGAATCTATTTGGTAGAGTTGTAACCTAGCACACTGTTAAACTTGCTACCTGCTAATAAGGTCTCTATAGTAATCACCCTTCCCTCTGTTGGCAACCCCTCTCAGCTTTGGCCCAATGGATAGCATGTATCATTTCCTTTCTCATTTGTATGTATCTTTGTATATGTATATGTGTGTATGTATGCATTTAAGCTTGATGTGGTTACACAACAAGATGAATTATCGTATTTTAATTGATCTAAGATGCATATTTTTCCACATTTTAACATTGCTTAAATCATGATGAAGCTTACAACTGATGTATGCAGTAATCCAATTACCGTATTTGCCGGCGTATAAGACGACTGGGCGTATAAGACGACCCCCTAACATTTCCACTCAAAATACAGAGTTTGTTATATACTCGCCGTATAAGACTACCCCCTCTTCCGCACACCTTCCACACACCAAATAAAAGGTAAAACAATATCAGATTTGATTTCAACATTTATATTTATATTCAAATGCTTATGACATGCAGGAAAACTGTCACAAGGCTGTATGTAATCAAACATATACATAAATCGCGATTCACGATTTTGCGCTATCATACTGGGTGTATAGTCGGCTGTGTGCGATTTTGCGAGTGTGGTAAAATCGCGTTAACAGCAAAATCGCATAACAGCCAAGCATACACCCAGCAGCGCTGCTGATGCCTGAACGGTATGTGGAATGAAGTGGGCGGGCATCGGGAGGCCACTATGGTACGGGGCAAGCACTATGGGCAGTCTATCTGAAGTGTACCTGGCATATAAGACGACCCCCCACTTGGAGGCATATTTTTCAGGGCCAAAAAATCGTCTTATATGCCGGCAAATACGGTATGTGTTTTTCTTTACAAGCAGTACATAAAAAAATGGCACATCTTAAAATCAGTGGCATCTTATATTCTACATAAATTATATTTTGTAGAATATTTGAAAAGCTATGAGCAATTACTAGTTTACATAGTACCCTTCTACTTTTCATTGGTGTGAAAAGAGAAAAAAAAACAATGAATCATAAATGGATGCATTGCGGTAAGGTCCACACTTTGTTAAATAATGTTTAGGTACTTTTAAACATCATAGAAATATAAATTTACATAAACCTTTAGTGGGAAATTCTGCCCCATCTACCAAATTAAAAACTTAATATAGCTTTTGCACAATTCTAATTTTAGAAATATCTCCTCAAGAAATATCTGAACCTATGTACAAGGATATTCATGAACTAATGTCTGGAATTGAAAAAAAATGAACAAAAATATCTATGAGTATATATACATGAGTAATGGATTGACTAATTATACTGTAGTGAAGTCAAAAAATAAAATATTGTGTTTACATTAACAAAAGAATAAGGTATATAAATGAACAAATGTGGAGACATAGCCACAAAATAATATTGAGTATAATAATAAGACAGAGCAGTATCGTTATATTGTATATGTATATGTAGGGAGATAGACAAGAAACCATTCATGGCAGTTAAAGGGCAGGTGACGGTCAAATTATGGAGAATTTTTGTTTTGTATTTGTTTTACTTTTGTATTATTTGAACAATTTACAATGATAATTCGTAATTAGAAAACACAAACCTTTATATTTTTCTTTACTACATAATTATAGGAAAAAAGAAAGAATTTGGTATTCAAAGGAGAGATTTATTATTCAATTCCCTGAAACAGTCTTGGAGACAAAAAAAATAATTAACAAGTCATTAGTTAGTTCATAAGGCCTAATTTGATTGGTAAAAACCTAGATAGACATGTAAAATGGGAACAATAAGGAAGACACCACAGTAAGGATTCAGAGTATAAGAGTCAACATGTATAAGTTTTGAAGAAAATTGACATAAACTACTTTACATATAAAACTGACTTTGAAGCTCCACCTTAGAATTTAGCAGCCATACTAGATGATGGCAGTTTCTGGAAGAAAATAAATGGATCCTGAGTTCTGAAATCTATCATAGACCCTCTAAACGGAAGCCACCCAACTTCTTATTAATGGCAAGATGGACACAGCATGCATTTGGCTATTAAAGCCCCTTTGGAAAGTGAACAGAAGTCAGGTTAGTGTCTTTTAAATTTCTTCTTAAATTCCTGCAAATAATTACAATTTAGACCCCAAAAAAATCACATTGTGCAGCTTCAAAACCTTTATATTTTCTTTCATTGTAGATATCCAAGTCTGGATTTTGAATAGGTGAGTGCCTAAGTTTATCTAGAATAAATATGTTAATTAAAAACAGTCAAGCTTAACTCTTCATGGGGTGCAAAAATTTTTAATTTCCTCACCTTTGGAGCTTGAACCAGATGATAATCAAGGACTCAAAAAATTTTAGAGTTAAAATGTCCTTAAGAAACTGTCTGCTTCATTATTTTAATTCTGCTGTTGTTCCTGCTAGTGTAACCCAATAATAGTCTTCCTGCTTAGAGTTAAAATGATTTGAGGAGAAATGGATTAATTATACATCAGGTATAATTCATGTTTTGAAGAGTAATGGCCTTAAAAAGACTCCCCAACTGATGATAACTCACTGCTTTATTAAAAACTTTTAAATGTTAACTATATGTAATATAACATCCTTAGTAGTTCATTTAAAAATTTAACCCACTATCAAAATATTCTTATTTCTAGTGTTAAGAACCTCAGTATTGATCTGGGTTAAAGGTGAGTTGTATTTGATCTGTGCAGGTAGTGACTAAAATCAGGGCAAACAAATATATACAAACAACTCTCATCAAGCCAGTTGTGAATAGACACTCTCAGAGTGGAGCAGATATCTGGTAAGAGGGACTATTCAAGTCTGAACACCAGATTCCATGCTCTTAGAAAAAGACATCCTCTGATTTAGAAACCACAAAAAGAGTTTCAGGTAAAAGCAATCTAACGCTTTGGACAATTTAGTTGGTAGTGAAATTCTGTCTGATGGCATCTATGCTGGTCAATTGTCTGTTTGCTCTCAAACCAACGCCCTGCCTTCTTCTTGCCCTGTCCCACATTATAGAGAACCCTTTTCCTTGGCTTCTGAGTAGGTCTGTTCAGTGGCAGACATTATTGGAATGGTCAAAGGAAGACAGAATCTAGGGTATGTCTCCCCGCCAAACCTGTGGTTGTATCTGCCACGATTTCGGATCGCACTGAAGAGGCCCATTTTGATTCTAGCTTTTACCCGGTGTTCCTGGCTCCTGGCCTATGTAACAGAGGCTCCTCCCTCGTTACTTCCAGTCAAGGAGCTGTAGCCCCAGATGTACCAGGTTAGCTTGCTCTCCCTTTGAAATGGCCTTGATTTTGTAATAGGGCCAGGTTTACTATAGGCTGCATGTTACAGGAAAAAAAGGAATGCGTTTGCTCCCTGTCATTAGAAAACTGTCCAGGAATAAGGAACTTTAGGAAGGTCATTGCTTTTAAGACATAAAAAACTAATATTTGTAAAGAAGTGTACAACTTACAAGTACATCCACATATATTATCTGCAACTTAATGTAGGCTAACATATCTTGTGTATAAAATGCTAAAGTGAAATAGAAGTATAAATCATATCATTTCACCATACACATTTGCTATGAAGCATCTGTGGGTACTTGCTGAGAATAAAGGAAAAGGAATAGCAATTTCCTCTGTTTTCTATTTCTCAAATCAGCTATATAAGCAAATTGCTTATAGGGTATTTCTTTTTTTTCTAAACATAGTTAATGACCTTGGAAGCTCATGGAGACAGAAGTGGTGACAACTGATAACCATTTTACATTCTAGGCTGTAGGTTGATGAGAATCCATAGCACACACATTGGAAACATTTGTACAATAGTAGGGCTCAATTGCAATATATCTCCCCTAGACAGTTAGAAAATTCCTCAGACGTCAATCACTGTTGATGACAGGAGATTTCGACATTTGGTGGAAAGTTAAGCCTATATTCTCAATAAATACATCTTAGTTTTTATTTATAATGGTAATAATCATGTACTATGACACCCAAATATGATGAGGTAAAACATAAATTAGACTACATGATTTCGGATAATGTTTTAGTTTTTACAGATACTAAGAGTTTCTTTAAAATCACAGTATTCATAGACCTGGTGAAAGGCCTAAATAAAACTTAATGTTCTTTATGTGATTACAGTTCTTGAATTTTGACACAGAATATCACCTTTCTAAAATGTCTTCTCATATATTCTTTCCATACTATTCCCACTCCTCTTAAAATTTCCAGAATTTCTCTGTTACATGAGCTATTGTGTCAAAACGTTCTAATCTGTATTTAAATATCGATAACACAGGAGGAAGTAAATATGTATGTTTCAATTTAAGATTTTTTTTTTCATTTTTTTTTCTCCAGTTGTTTCATTTTTATTTCTTTTACAGTCTATATATCTGGGGGTTCATTTGCCATCAGATAGCTTCTTGCTTTCTGCACAACTATTGGCTTTTACTGGCTACAGGATTCCTCAAAGTTCTATCTTCTGTCATTGCTGAACTTTTAGCAAATCCTCTTTGCCTGCCTTTGCTGCCCCACATTTCACCCTGTGGCAAAGCCACTAATGTTTCCTTATCCGGATTCCTCACCAACTACCAATGTACCTGCAATATTCGTTTATTATCAAGCAGTTTAGCTCTGCGACTAAAGAATACCAGCTGCCCACTCTGACAGGAATGCCCAAAGGAGCTAAATACTATACTACTATTGGGCTAAATCTATTTTGCTGCTTTGCCTTCAGGAAATAAGTGTTCCTTTTGTTATCCTAATTGCATTTTTATCTTCTGTTTTTTAAGTGCTTCACCCAATTGACAGACCAGCCTGTCTGGTTGAAACATGTTTTATTTTCTGGCTTTAGCAATATCCCTTCTTGTGCAAAAACATCAAACTCTTCTAGAACTCAATGCTTCAACTTATGAGAAAACTCTATGATTAAGTCAAACCATCTCTTTTGGGCTCCTTCTCTGAAGCTTACAGTTAGAATTTTCTAGACCTGAACTGTGATTATGTTATATCATTCAGAATTTTTTTAGTCAAGAGAAGAAATTCTTCCTCAGCTTCAATGTTTGTGTCAGACAATGAATAAGGATTTTGCTCGTGAGAACTTTTTAAAAAGTTGAACATTCGTGAACAAATGATATGTAAACATTAATAGTTTTTTAAAATATATATTGTTAACAGATTTTCAAAAGTTAAATTATTGAATAGTGGTTGTTTGTATGGCTCACGCACAACTAGTTTTTCATATAAAGAGTAATCACAGCACTTTCCTTTAGCAAATGTATCTGCCTTTTTATTTCTTGGAGAAAGGTCTCAGCATAAGCGGACACTTGTCGGAGATTGGTTGAACATTTCTGTGGAATTGGAATGCATGAATTTTACAACGTACTGCTTTTACTCATTCAGATGACTGTTTTACGTAGACATGCCATAGAACTAATCTATAAACAATAATATGAAAGACTATCATGTATGACTTACCATATTTTCTTCATGTTCTTAGAATTTTATGGCCCCTCCTGGTGTCTGACCCCCGCAGACAGAGGATTGTGTCAAGCCAACGAGACCAGATTCTACTACAATGCTATTATCGGGAAGTGCCGCCCGTTTAAGTACAGTGGATGTGGAGGGAACGAAAACAATTTTACTTCTAAAAAGTCATGTCACAGGGCTTGTCAAAAAGGTATAGAAGACGTTCTTCCCATTAACTCACTGGTGTTTAGGAAAGCAACGGTACTGAAATTATGAATGAAATTTAATCCATGAAAAATATCATCAAATTAGTTCTATTTGTTATAAGAAACAAAGTGTAATGATTTAGCTAATAAATGTCCCCGTGTCAACTATAATTAAATAATATTGCTGGGTATGTTAGCTGTAGCTCCTCTTAATTTGTCTTCATAGAAAAATAATTGATTTTAAACAAATAATTTTATTCTTTTGATATTTACATAGTAAGCTTTCATTATAAAAGATTCTACCAAAATATATTTAAGCTTTTTTATAATGCACAAAATTATGTATTAGTTTTCTTCTGAATATGAAGTTAATGTATGTTTATAGAATAGTGTTAATATGTAAATAATAATTTATAATTTCACCAATCATATACAGCCATGTTTATATGTTTAATAAACTGACCATGAATTTCTAAGTGAAAATCAATAACATGTTTATCCATTTTTGCTAACTCATATATGTAAAATGACTTCTGTAGAATAGATTATTCTATACAAAGACAAAGACAAATTAAAAGCTTTTAAACTAATAACATTTTGGGGGGGGTTTAAACATTAAAAGATAATTTGAGGAAATTTTAGAAAACTAACACAATAAAATATTGTATCATGCATAAATTTGTTTCTCTTCCTTTTGTAGGTTTCATCCAAAGAATATCAAAAGAAGGGTTAATTAAAACCAAAAGAAAAAGAAAGAAGCAGCTAGTGAAAATAGTATATGAAAAGACTTTTGTTAAAAAGATATAAATTTGTTATATTATTACAACATTAATTCTACTAAATATTTTAGATGAAGCTTTTCACTATGATTCCTATTTTTTTCTTTCCTAAAATTCTCTTAATTATATTTTTATGAATTTCTTATGCATATATTACCTGCTATTAATACATTTGCATCCATGTTCCTTACCTGATCTAGTCAAATTGCTTATTCTAGAGCTATAATTTATTAACTGACTACTATGAATTTACTTATTCTATAGATCGTTTTTTAACTATTTACCATTTGACTACAAATTATCAAGTTGCTGGCCACATCAAATCAGTCAAGTTTTCCCATTTTGTGATCATCTATTTGATAACATATTGTCATTTATTTGTTTTGATCACATATACAATGATATTCTTTATATAATAGCTCATGCCCAGATTAATAAGTACAGCTATTTAAAAACAAATACTTTGGGGGTTTCATATCTAAAATGGAGACAAGCACCTTCTTTTGATAAAGATCATTCACTTGTGCATTTGGAAAGAGCTGTAACAGTAGAATTCTATGGTGTGCTTCCCTCCCTAGACATACTTGATTTCCTTTTGCACTAACCAACACCTCAATGGATCTTGAGCCAAACTGTATTTGAATACAGAAGAGTCAATTCTGTGTCATATGCCTGCCTGATTTTGTTTGATTTCAGTTTTTTTGTTTGTTTGTTTGCTAGTGGTTCGTTATATCAATTAAGATGGTTGAATAATGGTGTGTTAAATGCAGATCACGATAAGAAGGGACTTGGTGGGAAAGGGAAGTTTTTAATGGCAATCTAAAGGAAATTCTGTTTATGAACTTCCTAATTTCATTGTTTGACAAAATTTTCTCTTACTAAAAATAGCAAGAATAAAAAAAAAAAAAAACAAGAATATTTAAACCTCCTGAAACCTATTCATCTGTCATTAGGCTTTACACACAATGCAACCAGCAATTCATACATAAAAGAAAAAAAAACAAAATACATGTTATTTCTGTAGAAGAGAAAATTATCAGGATGGAAGGTTATTCTAGAAAATTCACGCACTGTTTATTCTCAGGGTTTTAACCAGCATTTTTCTGGAGTAAATTCGCTGTAACCAGATCTATACCTTTCTTTCTCTGCTAAGCCATGTGCAGTCTGGCATCACAACAGCCTCCTAGATGTTTCAGTGTCTATACTGTTCACATCAAATTTCACATTTAAATTTGAACTTGTCATCTAGAAACAACTACTTAATCCATTTACCTTAGTTTAATAACTACTTCCTAGCAACAGTGTTATATTCTACCTGCTCCTTAGGCTTGAAAGTTTGAACCCAATTTTGAGTTCTTATTTTCCCTCATACACTGTATCTGATCAGTCTCCAAACACTACTGCATACTTTTTCATAAAGTTCATCCAACTCCCCAGCTTTTTACCTCTACTGCATTCTTCAGTATTAATAATTCTTCAGTATTAATAATTCCTAAGAATTAATTCAGTATATTTCTCCACCACTCAAAATTCTTCAAGGACTCAATTTTTGGTACTTAACCCCACCCCACTCCCCACAATTTAATTTTGATATATATATATTTTTGGACTTACCTACACTACTTTCTTTCATGACTGCTTCAATTTAGCTAAAGGGTATTCACAATTCACTGAATGCATCTTTAATTACTTAGCGTATTCATGCTGTTTTCCTTTTTAAAAAGCTCATCCCCTCCAAACCATTCATTCATCTGAAGTCAGAGTCAAGCTGATGTGAGCTAAAATCACTATGTTTTGAGACAGAATATGAAAAGTCCTAACATACAATTACACATCATTTTCATCCTATGGCATGAACATTATATCATTACAAACAGTATCAATTTGTTCACTTAAGAAAAATTTTATATCTTGATTTCAAATATGCAGTCATAAGTAACTGCCTTAAACTGGGTCTATGCTGTGGAATTTGAGACTTTTGAAAATCAAAATCCCTTGTGAACTGTGTTCTGTTGTCATTTATACACGCATAGCTTTAAAAAAAAGGTAAAGTCTTCTTAGATCAAGTAGCAAGTGCTTGGGACATATAAACAGCACATTGGTGAGTTTACCAATTGTTTTCTCAAACAACCATTCAAGGGTTCATTACTTAAATAAGATATATACTGAGATGGTTTGCAATGTTTAATGCATGTGAATGTTATTTTCACTGTGTTTTTAAATAAGAAGCCCTCTGGTGGTATTGTCTTGCTTTGTTTTGCATATTCAAATGCATCTAAATGTAACTGTAGATAGATTTGCATTATATAGCATGTACATGTATTTACCTACTTTGTTTAGTCTCTGTTCAGAATTAAAAGTCATGCTGAAAACTGCTCAAATGATTTTATTTTTTACATTATAAGAAATAAAATGTATTACTTGAATAATAAACTATAATTGTTGTACTCAAGAAATTTCTCATATTTCAAAAAAAATGTGTTCTTCAGTTATCATAACGATAAAAAGCCAAAGACAAAGAAAAAAAAATATTCCGTAAGATCCAGGAAGCTTGTACCTCCTTTAATTGAATTTGCTAATAATCCTCTTTAAATTACAAATGTGCATCCATGTATTATGGTTTCTTATTTGTGAAACAAATTAGCATACTATGCTTTACAATCCTATTCTACATTTACTCCATTCCATATATAATTCTACCTATCATCTCTTGTATAATTGTATAAATATGACATATATATATATATATATATATATATATATATATATCATATAACTATGCCTTAAATTAATGATGTCCAATGCTGACTATTGACGTGAACCTGGCTCATTTTCATACCAAAAAAAGAAAGAAAATGACACAAAAATAGTCTTATATTTAGGGGACTTATTGAACTTTTTTTTTTTCTCAGCTGCCCCTGCTTTTGTCTGTTTTTGTTTTTTTTTATGAAATTGACATTTGTATTGAGTTTTTTCAACTTTTGACTTTCAGTTCTTTCTCCAGGACTTGAGCACAGACCCACCTTAGTTGCTTTTCCTGTATTTGGCTATGCAGAACAGGAAACCACGATCTTATCAGTCTCTCAGGCCCAATCTCTTAACTGCTTTAACCCTACAGCTAGTGTCATGGCTACAATTATTCAGACCACTTTTGGAGGCTACAGTGGTATCTGGTAATTCATTTCATGAGAGAGAGGGAGGAAGGAGAAGGGAGGTGTTTGCAGGCATTTAATCATATGCTACAATAAATAAAATAGAGCATTAGGACAATGAATATGATTTCATCACCAGTTTGCTCACAGATGAGAACATTTCTGGCCCAAACAGTCTAAAACAAAACAGGGACATATTTGGTCACAAAATTGAAAAGGCCAGAGGTATGTGACTTCTGCTTGGATGCATTCAGGGCTTCATATTGTCACCAAAACTCAGTTTATCTTCACCCCTGATTCTACTGCCCATCATTTTTTGCCTTTATTTTCAAATCTCACAGGGTTTCAAGATACCACCTGAGTTTACAGTGTGCATCCTTTCAGGGAAACATTTTCTAGAAAAGTTTGGACTCTTACCTCAAAGAATTGAAGTCCTGGTCTCAGGCACAATCCACAAAAGAAATAATTGATCAGCTGGACTTCATTAAATTAAAAACTTCTGCTCTGCAAAAGATAATATCAAGAGATTGGAAGACAAGGCACAGATGGGAGAAAATATTTGCAAAAGACATATCTGATAAAGGACTATTACCCAAAATATACAAAGCACTCTTAAAAGTCAACAATAAGAAAACAAATAACTCGATTAAAAAATGAGTAAAGTCCTTAACAGACACCAAACCAAAGAAAAATACACAGATAGCAAATAAGCATATAAAAAAATGCTCCACCCACATCATATGTCATCAGGGAAATGCAAATTAAAACAACAATGGGCTACTACGACACAACTATTAGAATGTTCAAAATCAGAGAAACTGACATGACACATGCTGGTGAAAATGTAGAGCAAAAGCAGCTCATTTATTACTGGTATGAACGCAGAATGGTACAGCCACTTTGGAAGACAGTTTGGCAGTTTCGTACAAAACTAAATATACTCTTACTATGCCATTCAGTAATCACGCTCTTTGGTATTTATCAAAGGAGTTGAAAGTTTATCTCTACACAGAAATCTGAACACAGATGTTTATAGCAACTCTCATCATAATTGCCAAAACTTGGAAGTAACCAAAATATCCTTCAGTGGGCGTGTGGGTAAATAAACTCTGATATACCCAGACAATGGAATGTTATTCGTTGCCAGAAAGAAATGATCTACCACGCCATGAAAAGACATGGAGGAAACTTAATGCACATTACTAAGTGAAAGGAGCCAACTTGGAAAGGCTACATACTGTACGATTCCAACTATATGACATTCTGGAAATGGCAAAGCTATGGAGACAGTACAAAGATCAGTGATAGCCAAGGATTTGGGGTGGCGAACGAATAGATGGAGCACAAAAGTTTTGGAGCAGTGAAATACTCTGTATGAGACTATAACGGTGGATACATGTCATTTTACATTTGTCCATATCCACAGAGTGTACAATACCAAGAGTGGATGCTAATGTAAACTATAGACTTTGGGTGATAATGAGGTGTCAATGTACGTTTATCATTTGTAACAAATGGGGCAGTCGGGTGGCAAATGTTGATAATGGTAGAGGCTATGCATGTGCGTCATGGTAGAGGATATATGGGAAAACTCCATGCCTTCTCCTCAATATTACCACAAACCTAAAACTGCTCTGGAAAAGATAAAGTTATATCTGAAAAAAAAAATGGAAAGAAAAAAGTAAGAAAACATCCTGGCCTCAATATCTATGGCCCAAATGTCATTTGGCCAGCCTTGACCCAAACATTTTTTCAGAAAGTGTGACTTTCTGATCGGCCAGGTTTGATTCACAAGTCCACTCCCAGATATCGGGTTAGTATAAGCACCATTTGAAATTTGTGATCCAACTGGCAGGGCTAGGACTAGAGTAAGGCAAGTGAGGTACTTGCTTTGGGCACAAAATTTGAGGGGACATAAAACAATCTGAGTAACCAAGATAATAACATTGTCATGCAGAATTTTTTTTAAAAAAAATCAATAGTGAAGCAAAATTCATGATGAAAAAAATTTCAAATTTTTAAAAAGATAGGATCAGTAACTGAGCCATACTATTGTAGAATCTGAGGGAAAAGGAAATTCTGATGATTTATTAAGAAATGTAAACATGGTTCAAATTCGATCATTTAATGTAATGGAAAATATTATGAGAGAAAAGTATAAGCCAAATTATCATTTTTAATAAATAAAGGGTTATCATTTGATTAAATTCAACTCTCATTTCATGGTTAAAACCTTAGCAAACTAGAGACCTTCCTTAATCTGATGAAGCATATCTACCAAAAACATATAACATGATACTTAATGATAAACTCGGGAACAGGACCAAGATGCTCTCTGTCACATATCCAGGAAGTCATAAGTTTACAGCCAAAGCAAAAAGGCATGAAACAGAAAGGTATCTATATTTAGGTATAAATATTACATTGTGTCACAGTTATTTTCATATATGCTTGACATAATTAAAAATCCAAAAGAATCTAGGACAATTAGAAATAATGCTGTCATTCAACAAGGATCCTATATGCAAGTTTAACATATGAAATCAACAGCATTTCTGCACACACTAAATAGAAAAATAATAGAAAATATGTACTAACCAGAATAAACAAAAACCCTAACATACCTCAGGGTAAATCCCACAAAAGATATATAAAATAATCTCTTAGAGAAAAACACCATAAAGTAAATTGAAATACTATTGATAAACATAAATTAGCTAAATATGTTCCTATTTATTGTAACCCTTATAATTAGTATTTATAAAGTATTAAAAATGGTAACTATTGCATTGTTCTGTACACCTGAAACTAACAATAAAAAAATAAGTAAACAAAAAAAAGGAAAATAACCTTAAAAACAAACAAACAAAAAAAGACAACAAGAACACTGGATTATAAAGGAAAAGATGTTAAACATAAACATTTTTAAAATCAAGAAATAAAAGAAAAAGTGATGAAAATCTTTAAGCTATTGAAACAAAAAGCCACAAAAAAAGTAAAACAGGATAGAAAAAAATAAGAAAACTATACAATCAATTCAGGAGCTGAAGATTGAAGTAATAATAGAAGGCCCAGAATAAGAGAATACAATAGGAGGGAGGGAGATTTTATAAAACTAAAGACATAACTATAGAATTAGGTTTCCTTTACTGAAATGATATATTGCACCCAATGAAGAAAAATGTACTCAACACACCCTCTACACACACACACAAAATTTCAAATACTAGTGATAATGAAAAAATTCATAAAGGACAGGGAAGGATAGGGAGGAACACGTCACATACAGAGAAGTAGAAATAAAAATGGAATTGTACACCTCAATGGCAAGAATAGAAGGAAGCCAAAATAAAGTTGGACGTGAAAATCTAAGGAATGAAGAATACTTGTTATATGCTTTTAGGTCTAATTGATTTTTGAATTATGTGCCTGTACTGGTTTAATAAAAAATAAAAATGAATTAAAATAACATAAAATGTTTAATGCTTTCACTTTCCCTCACAGGCATTGGGGAATAGTTCTGGCGAGCAACCCAAGAGATACTGACACTTCTTGGTTGATGAATTTGTCATCTAATTTCTGAGACTGACATTTACTTATATTTAGAATGAGTGTTTTAACTATGTTGCCTAGAATTCCTCCACTTTTGGTTTTTTTAGGATTTATGAGAACGCTCCCTAGTTAAAAGCATCCAACATCAACATAGAGTAAGCCATAAAAATGTAAGGATAGTCTATTGTTAAAAAAAAAAAAATCATCATTGGCCAGGTTCTTCACTTGGTGATAGCCACATCCCTTGAAGCATAGGTGGTCATTTTCAGTGGTCTGCTATATTCCTTCCAAACTAGCTTACGTCGATGCAGCTTGCCACATCCAAACTGACTACTCCTGTAAAAGATTTCCTTTCTCACAGCGCCTAATCCCCAAACATGAGAAGATTTTATGAGAAGTATCAAAGTTACTACTTTACAGGGGGCCATTAATGCATTTGGGAGATTTTAAATGCATTAACATTTGGGTTTTGTATACAATTTAAAAAAAAAAAACAGACCTTTTTTTCTGAACCATTAACATTTCCCCCTCAATATTATATTCTTTCTAGAGAAAATAATACATGGTCATCAAGGCATTTCAAGCTCATAAGAAGTTTTGAAATATTTTGAAAGTGTTTAATCTCTTTAAATCATTCTTAAAAGAGCTAGAAAAATTTAGTAAAGAATAAATTATTTCTAGTACCAAACCTTTTCACTCCAATCTACAATTTGTTCTAAAAAGTTTTAGCATTAATCCATTCCTGTTAACATCACTTATGATTTGCCTTTACTCACTATGAGATAACCGGCTAAATCACTTAGGAACCTGAGTGCCTTAAAGGTTTTGATCCATGTTTAATCTGTATTTTCACAGAGGGTGTAATTCTAATTTACTGAACTCTCTTTTTTAAGCTGCAGGTGCTCTCAAGTTAGAAGCCAGAGGAAACTGCTACTTCCTTCCTCTTAGTAAATTTTTGGAATCAGAAAGCAAGAATTTTGACTTTCCAATAGTCTTACTTTTTAAAAAAAATATATTCTCCACTCTCAACAGAATGTTCTACAAAATTTATAAATCACCCTAGGGAAATTTCCAGAGAGTTTCAAAATGTGAACAGCTGTGAGCTACCTAAATGATCCATCTCGCCAAGAAATGCTACTCCAGAGATGAAGAAATAAACAATTACCATTTTTTACTCAAAGTATCTGCCACTGTTCAATGAGAATGTCTTTAAAGTTGTAAAGCTAAGTATGTCAGGAAATTTTATATTTAACTCTTTGCATATTCCTTTTATTTTTCTCCTTTACAATCTATACACACATACAACCTGAGTCATTTAATTAGGGAGACAATCTTTAAATCCAGTATATCTCACAGCTTCTCTTACCTCTATGGGTGGTCATTTTAAAGGATGGCAGAAGAAAAAAATTAACTAAACCAAATACAATAATGCAGAACACAGGATTTGGCTTCAAATCAACTTGTATTTGAGCTCAATAAGCCTTGGTATCTCTAGCCTCTCTTCTTCATGAAATGATAGTGAGGGTAAATGAAAGCACACACCTAAATTACTTAGCATAGTGTTTGCTACACTGTAAATATTCAACAAAATGGTACCCATTAGCATTACAATGTGCTGAGTATTTAATATTTCAAAATTTTAGGATAAAATTACTTTGAACTATAACACTTATTCTAATAAGTCAGGCAATTAAAAGTTAAAGTAGAGACTTTGAGGTAAATTTTGTTTGCTGAAGTAACAATTTTATAAAATGAGAAGTGAGCAGTATAAATATGAAGTGGTTTTACTGTTAAAAGATTAACTGAGGAAAATATAAAAGTTTCATATTTGATAATTTGAAATTTTTTTAATAATTTGTTTTTGAGAGAATTGCCTGAGAGGTACTAATACTATTTTTAATATGGAAACTTCTCTAACATATTAGAGAACAAAACATATAGGGTACAAAAGGGTAAAATCAGTGAATGTTCTATTTCTCAAATAGGCCTATGTTCATTATATATAACTCAAAATATTTTAAAATCTTATGTTTCTAAGAAATGTTAAGTTTAAAAATGACACTTATCCCTTCTGCCATCTTCCCAAATATTCAGAAACTTACACTATCATTCATGTATGAATAATATTGGAAATGTATTATTCACATAAAAACTAGATTACAATGTATTTAAATAGAAAAATAGTTAAGCTAGTAGCAGTGTTTCATGTAAACTTGCTGAACATTGTCCTTTTCCAATCTTGGTAATACTCATTATTTTCCTCTTCTCAATGTGGAATTATGTAATGAAGCCCCAGTAACCAATATCTTTAGATTTATAGTCTATATAATTTTCTTCCAAAAATATCTGAAGTAGTTTGCCAAGTTAAATATTTTGCAAATAATGTTATAAAGAAAGACAGGTTTAATAACCAAACAACTTAGGTTTCATGTTCTAGTTATACCAACTTCCAGTTGTGTAAACTTACTAAGATTCAGTTCCCTCATCTGAAAAGGTGAAATTAAATCTTTACAGACTTAAAGAAAATATCTAAAAAAAAGCGTATTTCTGAAAAAATGCCAGTCATCAACAATGTTACTTTTCTTCCTCAGCTTCCCCTAAAACAGAAGAGAGAAACCCAGCAGCACTACTAGCTGTTGTTAAATGGTGCTTAAAGATGAACTAATTTATACAACCCCAAATTGAATTTGTTTTTATGCTCCTTACAACTAATCCAAAAAAAGTCTCCAATTGTAGTATTTTCATTTTCTGAAAATCCACAAATACTATGAAAAATAAAACTTAAGGATATCAAATACAAGGGACTATGGCTAACACTCCCAACATTTAAGTTCGACTAATAATTTTGCCAAAAGACACAGAAATATTTCCTAGGAAAAGTTTTTGTCCTTGCCTCTTCACCCCAACCCTATCACCCCAGCCCCACCCAGCCACACCAGAACAAAGCATAAAACTTGAATTGGATTGCATGACCCATTGCAAACAGAGTAAAACAATTCCTTACCATAACCTACACAACCCTACTTGACCCTACATCCTAAATCCTGATTCCCGTGGGACTCTCTTCTAGAACCTGGTCTCCAGACTCTGCAAAAAATCTAGGAGCAACACTTGAACAGGTTTTGTTTACTTGCAGTAGTCTTCCTAGTAAACTCTGCTTTGGTGCCCCTCCCACAAGCCCTTTAAGGATCTGGTTCTCCCACCTCCCAGTTGCTGAGAGAATTGTCTGCTAATAGCTTCAAGCTGTAGCCTTCTCCAAATTGTCCTCAGCTGATGGTGGTAACTTTCCCTAGAAATCATGTTTCCCATTCCCAGACTGCCTCATACAACTGATTAACAAGGAGCTACTAAAGACAGACTCCCTTGCATCGAGAGCAGGCAACTGTGCCCTGCTCTGTACATCCAGAGCCCTACCGCCTATGAATTAGGTCAGACCCAGATTTCACCTGAGGTCACATGGTCACTCACCTCATTCTTTTTCCCAGTCGCGTTTCATTCACTCCCTTAACCCTTTTTCCTAAAGTCTAAAGAATCACCCCTCTCAGTAATCATAGGCATCCAAATCCTTCTCCCCAGCACTGCTCCGGGGAGCCCTCCCAAGGAAAGACTTCTTTCTAATTTATGGAACACCTTGTATTTCTTGCCTTTTAGATTCCAGAGTCATCGTTACCTTCAGAGAAAATGCTTTTCTAGAAGAAGTGGGTTCTCCCTCCATTCTGCCTTTCTGTCTACACAGTCCTGATCTGTTTCAGCCATCGAACATATTGCTTCTTAACAATCGGAGTATTTATGAGCAAATATGAGCAAAAAGTATGAGCAAAAATAAGCATAGTTTTCTAAATGTCTACCTGAGGGTAGAAAATAAATTCCTGGAGAGCAGGAACCAAGTCCTTATCCCTAAACCTTTTATTCCTAGTATCTATCCACACACATGGTACATGACACATGATCAATTAATATGTGTCCACTGAATGGCTATGGGTCAGAAACTTTGCTTTCTACTGATACAAATGCTTATAGAAATAGGTCTTGGACATATAACTACTATAATAATTACTATGCATCCAAATACTGCTCTCTCAAATGTCAGCTGTAGTAAAGACAGAGCAGGACTACAGCTAATTAATGATTGACCTTTTTTCTCTAACATACAGTGATAGGATAAATATTTTTTTATGTTTGGATATAGTGAGGGCCTCGTTAATTACATGTGAGAGATACTTTTCAGTCCTTTGTGAGCTTTTGAAGATCTGATTTGTATTTCTGACCAGATATGTAGAAGAAATTAGTCTACTTTAGCCCAAAGGCTTCACAATTGTCTAGATTTAGATCACTTCAAATATTTCAGTATGTATTGAAAGAAAAAGATGGAATGTCATTTTAATTTGCAATTTTACTTATGTTTTAACATTTATTTAATGCTAGTTTGCCTTTGCAACTAAATATTTAATGAAGCACATGTTTTCATTATGTAACTTGATAGTTTAATGGTATAGTCTACAATAAGTATTTGCACATATAACTCTAGTTACCATGTACATCAAAATATCTTCTTAGGAATCTTCCCTAGTTGTTGGGATTTATTTTCATTACCGAAAAAGAGAGTTTTATTATGATTTCAGTTAAGAGAGCAACTTTTTGTAATTTGAGAATGTTAAACACTAGATGGCAGGATGAGACTACAGACATCCAACTTCTCAAAGCTAAATATCGAAAGAATTTGGTGCTTTCTTGAAGATGTTAAGAATTCTTGGGCAAATACATTGTATTATACTTTAATATATGTAT
>NW_017732010.1:207936-217541 GCF_001890085.2 Hipposideros armiger
TATATATATATATATATGACTGAGGTGATGTATTGATTAATGCCACATTCGCTAAGAATCACTTCATTGATTATTGAAATATTTTTATTTTGTTCAACTGCATTTTCCCAAATATTTATTGTCATATCTTAGTATGTATTTGAGGAATTTGCATTATCCATATTTGCACTCATCCCTCCATATCCAGAGCAGCTCCTGAAAGTCCTCAAGCCATTTATTTCATCTAGAGTTTATAAAATGGCAACTCGTAAGGGTCTGATCAGTGAAATATAATTTGCCTATTATTTTTTAAATAAGACCTATAGATGATACTGATAAAAATTATATAAGAGTCTTCGTTGATTATAACCATGTAGCTGACCAATAATTTCAATGTAAATACAATAACTTCTATTAGCTTTCCCAGTTAGTATAGCACTTGACGTATAGTAAAGAAGAAAGATCATTCATTTAAGATCTAACAGTCTTATGACATAAGTAGAAAGCATAGATTTGTGGGTTTGTTTGTTCTGTTTTGTTTTCATTCACTAGACTTTACTAGAGTTGGGTAAATGAATTAAATAATCTTTGGGAAGATATATTAGTACTTTTGCAAACTTACTGGGAAAAGTTTCAGTTTTTCACCATTTAAATTAAAAAGCTATATATTGATCTTTTTCTAGGGATTAGATATCTCTTCAGATATTGTACCAAGCATTGGAGATGAGAACACATAGACGGTGATGATTCACGTATTAAAATCTAGTATTTGATTCTGCTTTGAATTTTAAGATGGGAACACCAAGACCTAAAATGTTTTGTCAAAGGTCACACAAGGAAGTATGAGAACAAGGACTGGAATTGCACGTGTCGTTGTCCCATCCCAGTGTTTTCTACTTCATTCTTAATGGTTCCCTGAGCAGCGTGCTCCCTCCACAGCAGAACTTAGCAAAGCTTTCACTTGGTACCACCTATATTGGTATTTTGAGTAAAGAGCTATTGTTTGTGGAGCCACTCAGAATCTGCATTACTGACTTTTCTTCCCATGGGCTGAAGAAAATAGCTCAAAATGAAACGCATCTCAGCCATCTCCCAAGGCAAAGCAAACCAAGTCCTAAGTGGGAATACAATATTCCATAACCTGGCAATTTAATTCCGTGGTAATTTTTCTAACACTCAGGAACCAAGGAGGTATAACTCAGTTTCTTATATGTCTCTTAACTCTAATTGATAGAGAATAGTATGTATTCTATTTTTATATGTATCTATTTTTATTGATCTTGATCTTACTGATCTTAAAAATCAAAGATTGTGTAATAAGCTTCTTCCATGCATCCAGGTAATAAAATGCAAACAGGAGCAGAGTGCTTCAGAAACATGATATCCCTTTAACTTACGTTGCCTCATCCTCCTTTGTTAGTCTATGAGGAGTGTGAGCATCTCGTTTTGTTCCAGAATTGCAGTAATTTACCAATTTCTCAGTCCCTCTGATCTCAAATTTACTAAGAATGGAATAATCACCACAATATCTTATTTATTTATAAATATTATATAATTTGTTGATTCAAAGTCTTAGAGATATAAGGGGTTTCAGATATTACTTGATCCATCTCTTGTAGTTTACAGATAAGAAAACTGATGCTCAGATAAATTAAGTGACATAATGCTGTTTAGGTTTCAGGAATTATAATTATTATTGTATCTTCACACATTTACTAGTATCAAAAGACAAGTGCATTTCAAATTCAAAACTTTCTTCCTTGATCATTTCTAATGATTTATTAAGTACATTTAGAATACAATTTTGTTTTGAGGCAAAAGTTTTTTTAAAAATTAATGTATGCTGCATATTTTTAATTGTTTTATAACATTATATTTATAAATATGCATTTTTGTTGAGGCTATTGTGAGGTACAAATATAGTATAAGTTACTGTTTTAGTTTACAGATGATAACAATTAAGTCAAATATTTAAAAAATATGTACAATTATTTTAAATTTATGAATATGTTCACAAAAGGTTATTTTCTCAAATATATATACTCACATACAATGAAAAATAATTCTATATATGTATATTTACACACACAATGGTTTTGTTTATGAGAAATACACACATACTAATATCATGAACAAATCATTTAAATAAAAAAAAAATCATTTAAAAAAAAAGTTTTAAAATCTACAGGATAAAGTTTCTTCATTTAATTGTGGAAAGTGGACCAGGGAATAGCTCTGATTATTAGAGCTCCAAATTAATAAGAGTTGGATCACAGAATTAATTATAATGATGCATTTATTATTTTTCTTTTCATTTATAAAGAAAGACATGTTAAATAAAAAAAAATTCCTTGGATATTTTGTAAAGTATAATTCAACACACACACACACACACACACACACACACACACTCTCCCTAACTCCTTTAATTCTTTGAACAGAGCATGATATTCAGATTTCCTTCAAATAACAGGCAGCTCTGTTTGGCAAGTTCTAACAACTCAGTCAAGGTGAAATCCCGCCAATTTTTGCTGCTAACAATGTATTCATAGAGCATATGATCTCTGTCTGTTCAGGCTGCTTCTTGCTCTTGTGTGAGAATCAGAAAGGAGTGCTGCTTTCCTGGGGTATGCTATTTGAGAAAGAAAGTAACCTTACACTAACTGCAGGCGGGGTCAGAGTGATGTAACAGGAAGCTCTGATGTTTCCCTTCTGCTGCTGAGCACATACAATGTGACAACACTTCCAATCTACTCAGAACAACCCTCTCTCCAGCAGAGTGTCACCTCCTGCGTTAGGATCATCAAGCACTGCTGCCTGGACCTCACCCTGCCTCCAGGATCACTTTGCAAGGCTTTCACTCTTCCCCACCTTGCCTGGGGGTAAATCTCTTCTGCGGAATCTTAGCAAATCAAATTCCATCCTAAGAATATTTCACCAAGCATTTCCTTAGGAGCTGTGCTGGGTAAGTGCATTTTACGAAATAACTATGTTTATTCTGAGTAGTGTTCTTATCCAGTTTTGACCATGTTTCTACTACAGAATCTAGTGGCATTGGAGTAATGTTGAAACATATCCTCATTTACTTCATGTTAGAGAAACTACAGTTTATTACCCCAAAATGTATACAAAATCTTTTACTAGTAGACAATATTATGTACAGTGAAATTCTGGGAAATAAATTTGGCAATAAAATTCTAAGTGGATTAAAAGACATACTGCTGAACAAATATCTAAATTTGGGAACAATGCCTTTTAAAATTAGTTCTACTATTAACCAAGCTTGAGTTTTGACAGCTGGAAAACATTTTCCTCCCCCAGGAAGGGTCTTTAAACTTTCCGCATAATCAGTATTCTAAGAAAGGGTTGAAAGAATAATTACTTATGGGGTCTCCGAATCTCACTCAATCTGTAGTTGAATGCAATGGAGTATTTAAAGAAAAGTAATCACTTTGGATTTATTATATTTGCCTTCTATTTGTCTTTCACCTCTATCTCTAACTATTGAACTAATGGAATTTTCATTGTTCGTTTTTGCCAGAAGTCTTTAAACTTCTCTTTTGCTATCCCTGAGCAGTTTCCGCTCTACTGGATGATGGGGTGGGCTACAAAGGGAAAAAAACAGCTAGGGTTGAGAAAATATTGAGATTTCTATATTAACTCTAATTTCAAATCTCTTTAGCTAGTAGAATGTGTTACTTTGATTTGTCTGGTATTCCTTTGTAATCTTTTTTTAGAAACAGTGTGATATTGAGATAACTGTGAATAAAGAAAAGAACAAAGGTTTCCCAGATGAGTATGTCAGGTTATTAAACAGAACAATTAAAATGTGTATTTTAAAAGAAAGAATTTTCAGGATAAAACTTACTGAAATGTGGAGATGAAACATCTGTTAATGCTTCTTTCAATAGTACAGACTGTCCTGGACACTAAGAAACTCGTGTCTAGTTAGTAAGTTGTTGGTATAGAGATATCACAAAGTGGTTGCTAAGAAAAAAATAGACATCAGATAGGGGTTCAATCATATTGGTTGATATAATTTACATATCTCTTCTTAGCTAAATGAAATTATGCTCTGCAGAATGTTATTCAATGGCGAAATCCTACACTTAGTCACACATTCTGAGTAACTCCTTGGTAATTTTCTACTCATTTTCCCCCACAAATTTCTCCAAATAATGAAAACTTCAATGAAGTCTTATTTTTGTGATTCTTTAAAAATATTGTGGCTGATTCCTTATCTCCTTTCCATTATTAATTGTATTGGGTTCCCTGACACATGGGTAGAAATGGAAAAAGTGTTTTTAGAATGTGACCTTGTAAATTGCCATTAGATAACTAGAGGAGGAAATGGAAAGAACACATTAAATGGCTAACCCAATGCTATGGGTTAGTAACAAACATTAAAATAGCATCATTTTTAATTTAATTATTTTCTTAGGAAGTATTATATTAATGTCATGTTTTATCATAAAGACCACCCCAAAGTTCTCTAATTTTATTCAGTTGCTAACCAAAACCTCATAATTTCCTTGCATAATTTAATTAAATTTTTGTGACTATATTAACAGTTATTAGATTATTGTCTTTATTTTTTTAAAAAATACTGTTAAAAATACTAGGCAATGAACAATGAATGAGGGTCACTAGGCAAATACTTATTATTTGAGAAAATAATGTCTGAATAAACATTTCAAATGTTTGAAAGTTTGAAATAAAATTCATATATTATATTGTGATGTTTCCTCTTTTTAATAAGAGAATGTCAGAGCATCCATGCGTGCTTTCTGCCATAAAGAATTAATTTATTTTTCTAGATGATATTTCCCTGTAGCATCATAAAATCAATGCACAGAGTATGAGTCCAGTTCTAAACATGTAAAATGAAACACTGATTTGAGAAATGACATGAATAATGTGAGCTAAAATATGTCTTACCTACAATATTCAATATCTTTAAGAGGTATGCTTTGGTTATTGCTACAAGGTCCTTTAATATATATATTTATATATATATATATATTTTAATATATATATATAGAGAGAGAGAGAGAGAGATCTAGTACATACCAAATGTTACTTTATTAGTTAAATTATGTTACATTTTAGAATTATTAAAACCATTCACTTTGAAAAAATAGAAAAATAAAAATAAAAATAAATTAAAACTGGGTCTGTAGTTTTAAAAATTAAGTTAAAGAATGACAACGTGTATGTCCTTTACTCACTGCTGATGCCTAGGATATAATGAGATTGAAATGGAGTGAACACTTAGCCTATTTATGAGAAACTTTACATTTACATGTAAGTATTATACCATTATTTTTCAAGCATAACAGAAGTTTGAATTTCATTAAAAAATTCAAAATAACATTAAGACAAAAAAGATTATCTTATATGCTTTATGTTAATATGAAAAAGTTCTTTGATAAACACAGAAACTCATGAAACTTTAGTTAATATCATTATTATATATTTCTAACTTAGATCATTTGGAAACATAACAATATTTTGCTTTAAATTCTTATCTACATGGTTAAAATTTGACAGTAACTTAATTTTTAACAATTGTCTTAGAACTTCATAGAAAAATTAGCAAAATAATTTTAAAGGATCAAAACATGGATTCACTAAGCAAAACATTGCATGCTCTCTATGGCTTTGAATGTAGCTTGAAAAAATAATTCTGTTTTTACAGATATAATGATTATGGTGTCAACTTTTCAGAAAACAAGTATATTTGAAGAATATTGTTTAAAGTCTTTGGCTTTATTCCTTATCTTTGTTTAGTATTCAGAGAAGCTTTAAACCCATAAACTGCAGCATTGCAATGGTGTTAAAAAGAAAGACATCCGGAGAGTCAAGTTTGTAGCACCTCTTAATTCTTGACTCAATCAGACTGTCAGAGAACACACTAACATGGAAAATCAGTACACAACTATTTAAAACATTTGTCAGTGACTGGTTTTGAAGTCCATGCCTGAACTATAAATGTTTATAATCTCTCTGGGGAGCTCTGTTTTCTACCGAAGTACTTCTATCATGCTGCACCATTAAATGATGTCAAAAAATCCTCTCATTTAATGTCAGAAAATGTGCTGATGCAATTAAGTGGAAAATAAAAATTTACCAAAAATACAAAATCACATCTTATACTAACCAGATATCTCAATCATTTTTCCATTCACTCACATAGACAAACATTGCTGCCTAAATTCTTTTGTCAGTAGCAGCTATGCAACGCAAAGTGTATATGGATAGTTTTCACACCTTAATTTTAGTTTAACTACTTATAAGTTAGTTTATAATTTTGAAGATATGTAGCCTTAGTTTCAAGTATAAAGTTGAAGAAATAATAAGTAGACTATATTTAGCTGTAAAATTTGGAATATGAATATTGAGCTAGTGTGATTTAGGAAAAAACAAACTATGAATTAGATGTGTGATGATTAAATCAACAAAATTCATTTAAATAATAGGAAATATATTTTTATACATTCTATTGCAATTTCCATTTAAACAGAAAAGTCATCTATAAATTCATATTATTTTTATGCCTGATGAGGATTATAATATATTTCATTAAATTAAGTTAGATCAAATAATCCTTGCATTCTCCCATATTTGAGAAATCTCAAAATTAAATTAATCTTTTTTTAATTTAATAAGTTTTATCAAACAAGAAGAAGTGAATTTAATTTTAAAAAACACAATAAAAGCCTTACTTTCTATTATTAAAAAATAAAGTAGAGTCACTGGTTTTGAACTGAATTAAGGTCTATGTTCTACTACGCTATTAGTATTACTATCAAACAACAAGTTGCAAATATTTTCCTAGAGCATTTGTCTTCCTTTTTTTCCTTAAATTATTTTGTCTATTTGAAAGAGACAATATTATATAAAACTAACTCACCAGTATATTATTGTTTTCAAAGTAGTCACAGTAGTGTATTTATTTTTAAAATGTAAAACAAAGTTTATCTTTTTATTCCTTCATTGTTTTAAATAAATGTGTAAGTTTTTTATCTTTCTATAATTAAAAGGACAAAAATGTCAACTCAACCTAACATAAATCTAAATAAACAAACAAACAAATAAATAATCCCTATGATACTGAGGCTATAGCTCAGTATTAATTGAGATTGTTGAATAGAGTCAAATTGTCAGAGAAATTTCATTCCCCTTAACATGGAACATATTTTTTAATTTAAAAATGTTAATATAGCATAAGCTTTTGTATAAATCTGTAGTTATTTATCTATTAGGTGTAGGTTAACCTGAGCTCAGTGGTGTTTCTCATGAATCCATGATGATTTCTGAGCATATCATTTGTTGTATTAAATAGCAGTGGTATAGTTAAACAGCAATTAGATGGCCTATAAGAGTGCCCCTCTCCTTACAATTTAGTGACATAGAAAATCATTAACATATTCATGAGCACACAGGTTTAGTTTTATCAATCAAAACGAAGATAAATTTGTCTTATATCCAAGTACTGGTTTTATAAATTTTACCTGAGTATTAATTTGAACACTTGTCCATTAATTAACCCGAGATCAATCGTTCTGCAGATATTTTGTGCATAAACCTTAATTTTGCCTCCCTTCTAAGGATAATCTGAAGGGAAAATTGGGACTTTGGTGAGTACTAGGGAAAAATAAATAACATTATAACAGAAAATAAGGATGATTAAAACTATTGGAAAAGAACGTCATCAATACAGCACTGTGATTTTTTTGTTGTGGTTAGTTTTATTGTGTAGCTATTTTCCAACATGAAAAATAAGAGGTGTGCTTTTACTTAGATAATGGAAACCTAGTATCAGGATATCAGGTTTAATTATTTTTTAATCAATGGACATATGTCTTCTTTAAAAATTTACTTTCAAAGAAAATTTGGGGTTTTAAATCTTCGTTAAAGATATGCCAATATGCTTTATTAGCTGAGGCAAAAAATATTACTTATGCATTTGTGTTATAGAAATTTAGGTATAATTGTTTGAAGCAATTGCCTGGAATGGATAACACTTTAGACAGCATTCATGTAGTAAGGACATTGCTACATTTTAAATGTTAGACACAATTTCCTTACACTCTCCATTAACAAACTAGAATATCTAGAAACTTGTCAGATTTATTTGGGTAAATATATATATATATTTATCTTCAGCTTTACCCCTGGCCCTTGACATTATTAGATGAAAGATGCATTAATGGATGCATATATCTTAATATATCTGAGGAACAAATAACTTTTTTTTTTCTTTTTCTTGCCTCAAACAGGAGGGTCTGCCTTCCCTGCTGTAGCACTCTCCTGAAATCAGAAGTGGGTGAACCTTTCTACACTGTACTCACACAAGAGAACCCCTTTTAAAAAGGTGGCTTACTGACTGCTGCTGAGATTACTTAACTAATGTCTTTGAGAACCCTCATGTCATGCCATAATATGTCATGTACATTATTAATTACTCATGTATATACTCATTTAAGTTTCCCAACAGCACTAGGGGATATTATCGTCTTTGTTTGCAGATAAGAAACTCCAAAACCGAGGCACAGAGATCTTAAGTAATGTGCCCAAGGTCACATGGCTACCAAGTGGCCATCTGGCTCCAGAGCTCATGCGCCTAACCACTGTGCTTCCCTTTCCTATCGGTGGCTGGTATCTATCTAGTCATCCCCAGTGTGAATGGGTGCTGTTCCCAGAGCCCTAGGTTAAAGTATAGAATGTGCCATTGTATTGAAACAATGCTAAAGTAAATAATCTTAGGTTCCCAGGTTAGTCCATGAGTTTATGTGCTCAGCAAGAATTTTTTGTTTATGTTTTTGTTTCCCAGTTCTTTCTTAACAATTGGGGGGGGGGGGAAGAAAAGAAAACAGTTAAAATACCAGCTATATTACAAAAGAGCAGCTTAATGGACTTTGAACATGGGTCATCCACATATGAACCCTCAATTCACCACTTATTAGGTCCCTTTTCTCATCTATAAAATGGTAGTGACGATGAGAGTGCTTTATCAGGTTTTGTGAGGAATCCGTGAAACAACACATCAGAAAGATTTAGGATGACACTTAGTAGGTGCTCAACAACTTTTGGTGCTCATAATAAGTCTTTCATGAACAGGACTGAGAACGTAATTTGTTTCTATGCAAAAGCCCATTCCACAATCAACACACACACACGGACAATTAGAATACAACCTCTTCATAAGACAAGGAGAGTGTATAAGTGTGGTTTGTAACTAAAGTTTTTAGAGTGATCACACTTTCGCCATCATGTAATATACACCGGAACCTAATAAAACTGATATTGTTAATCACCATTTCTATAGAACTTGAGCATTTCATAGTAACAATTTAAAAAGGTATATTAAACAGAAATTGTTTTTTTTTCCCCATTCTTTTACACATGAAGCTCAATGAAGTACATGGAGTGCCCAACGTCAAATAATTATCATTGACAAAGCTCTGATTTTAATTTATGTCCACTGTGACCGTGAGTCCTGACTACTTATTACGGACGTTGCACAGTCGAATGAGGATAATGATACACCAAATTTAAACTCATCTCTGCTGACAAAAGAGAATAAAAACAAGCTTATTTATGTTATTTATGTGGATTTTGTG
>NW_017732010.1:219560-220661 GCF_001890085.2 Hipposideros armiger
ACTGAGTTCTCAACTGTCACAACCTCCAGCACCATAAAAGTCTGCATATTCAAAGTTTTAAGTTCTCAGCTGTCTCGGTTCTAATACCATATGTACCATAAAAGATTACATGTTCAAAACTTTTTAACATTACATGTATTTTCTGAAGCTAGAAGCCTGAAGACACTAAATATATCTAGTGGATTCTTAACTTAGAGAAGACTCCAGTTCAGTGTCTCCTCAGTGGATTTCCAGTCTAACTATGATGTAGGTCTTGAAATAGCATGTGCTTAAAAAAAAAAAACAATGCAAAACTTAGGTTGTTACATTTAGACAACACTTTGCTCCTAATTATTGAAAATGGTGTAGACTTCAAGGGTTGTCCTATATCCTGGTCTATGTTTTTCTTCCAGATATAGCTGCATACTGTTATATCATGGAAAGAAAACAGTTTACAAATATAATGTATAAGCTTTTCTCTCCAGAGGGATATCACAGTATATCAGTTCCAATTTGAATAACTCTTTGGAATTAAATTAACTTGTAATAAACAAAGATCATTGTGTATCATTACTTTACTGATTAATATAATAGAAATTATTAAGGGAATACTTATTTGAATGAATTAACCGAGCAACTTTCTAAGTGTATCATGCCTTCTTTTCTCTAGTCTTCATCACATATCAATCATTACAGCACATGAATATGAAAAAAAATGCTAATATTTCTTATTTGTGGGCCTACAGTTCCTGGCTGCCAGGGTCTCTTCTTCCTTTAGTTGAGTACTTCACATCCTGATGAGTTTATTTTTTGCTAGTACTTCTGATTATCAGTTGCCATAAATAAAAGGGAAGTCAAGCACATTATCTGAAAGAGGATTAAAAATTATCTGTGGGTTTCTTTCCATGAGCATGGAATTCTCTTCTCCCAGATATCCATATGCCTAAGTCCCTGACTTCCCTTGCAGTCTTCACTCAGATATAAAGTTTTCTATGGCGCTTACTTAATCCAGATCACTATTTTAAAACCTACACCTATACCACCACAGTCCTCCTCCCCATACTCATATTTTAGTTTGTCCTAGCTTTTTCCTAACATACCAATCATCTTGCAACAAACTAT
>NW_017732010.1:222271-224034 GCF_001890085.2 Hipposideros armiger
CTAAAAAAACTGTATTTTGTTTCAAGAAGTAGTCTACATTCACTTTATTTTTGGTATGTTTATATATGTCATGGCAACCCGATTTCCACAACACATTTTCTCTGTCCCAAGTAGCTTAAAATAGACAAAAATTAAAAAATAAAGCTGAAACTAATAATAATTTTTTAAAAGACAAAAGAATGACAATATCTAATCTAGATGGGCTTAATGAAATGGTGGAAAAGGCACTTAAAGTTTTTATAATAAAAGCTTTGATAAATTTTTAATTTAAGTACTTTGCAGTTAAAATTGGAGTGCAAAAATGACTAATTTCTCACAGTGAGCAAGACACTTTATGTTTTCTCAAGCTGGTATCAATCCCTACAGTGACAAATGGGTACTCCCAGTAGTCCTGTTCAGAAAACGGCAGTGCCAAAATATATTTGTTCATGCTCATCTAGATTCAGTGGAGGCACCACTTAGTCTTGAGAGCGTTTTCTGAAAGAATACTACTTGTAAGATTAAAACAGCTGTTTTGAAATCTGAATAATTGCCTGATACTAAATTAAATTTAAAAAAAAAATTCTGTCCACTTAAAAAAGTTTCATTAGTTATTGTTACAATTGACCTTCCATTGCATAGTGGATTTAAGGGTATAGGATAAAATTCATATCTGTTTTAGTAGTTCTTCAGCTCTTATATATTCTGGATCACCTTGACTATGTCAACTATCTCTGTTCCGCCAGTTTGACAGTAACATCAGAGGCATAAGTAGCTAGCCTACAGCATGATATATGCCTATAAATCCATTTTGTAATTGTAAATTAGTAAATTAAGTGAATTGCATTCCTACCGTCATATATATTTATTCTCTAGATGAGAATTTTTCTGAACCTTTCCTGTTCTNGGTGCCAATCAAAGTATAAGCTCTTAATCTATACTGCTGGCTACAGCTCAGCTATCTTGTCACAAGATTAAGACTGAATGCCTTCGCTAAGGTGTTTCCTAAAGTGACAAAACCTGATAAATGAGATATTTTCTCTATATATTTGTTATATTTGGAAACCTTAAATTATAGATAAAACATCAAAAAAATAAAAAAATAAACAACCGTGAAATAAAAAACAATCTAATAGATTCAGTTAGGTCACAATTTTATGTGCTTTGATTAAAATATTCTGAAATACCGTCTTCTCAACTTCTCCTAATATAACTTTGACCTTTCATAATATAACAGATAGATTTCTTTGCATCTAAATTCATTGCAGATGTCATGCCTATGTATCAGAAATTGTTCAATTTTAAGACCAAAAAAACCATGTGGTTAAAGAAACTGATATTCTTAAGAATAAAGCTTGGAATAATGTTTGGTTTCATTAATTTGAACAGAAAGATCTTCAAACAAGATGTGAGCAAGTATTAAGATCTAAAACAAACTGACGGGTGAAATCATAAAATGATCTTCCTAAACATTATTTAACATTTTAATTAATTGAATTCCTCACAATAGTTAACTTCCTTAATTATACATTTTCCAAAAGGATTTCCTGTTCTGTGTTCCATGTTATCAGCTCAAAAATTATTAGAAAAGACTTACGAAGTCTTTTTGATCATAAAATTAATATATGTCTGTATTTAATGAACCAGATTCCAGCTTACTTCCTTGAAAATAAATATATCAAAATTAACAGAGTTTATATTTGCATTTCTGTATAACTCAAACATCCTTTAAAAATCCATTAATTATGCAATTTTTCAGATTAACCCTGCAAGCTAAGTTTGTT
>NW_017732010.1:226656-231819 GCF_001890085.2 Hipposideros armiger
AATAATAGGGCTGGGTTGCTCATTTGAATTAAATTATTTTCCTCTGTAGAGTTCTTTGTTTTCTGATACACATTGTCACTGTTATATTTCTATAAATGGTCGTGAACCTTTCCCACGGATCATTAGAGAAAATCATTTATAAATAAGGGAATAGGAAAATGGGAGGTTAGCTCTTTTAAAGATTTAAGTTGCTCTAGATACCATTTTTGGAACTCCTTGGCAAAGCAGTTTTAATTTAAATTCTGGGCATTAATTACACATTTCAGGGGCATTGGCGCTCCCAAAAAGATGACTGTTGCAGTTGGAGGTGTCTTCTTATTTATATTTGGCATTATAGTTCCATGTCAGATATTAATTATGCAATTATTATTAACCTTACAGCCCCCTTTCCTGCAAACTTAAAGTACTTTCCCTGTCCTAACTTTTTCTTAGACTCCTAAGTATTTAACAATTCAATTGTGTATCATCCCAATGAACTATAATAGCATTAATGAAAAATAAAGGCTACCAAATTATTTTATCTGTAAATTCAAAGCTTAGTGACATAATTCCTTCTTCTGATTTTTAAATTCCCAAATCATTCTGTCGGACCCAAAAATAGACTCTCCCTCATTATTCTTTGTCCCTCAGCATGTCTTTGGGAACTCATCATTGTTGTTCTATCCTTTTGTGTGTCAGCTTCCTTTGCACATTGCATTTTGCATGACTCACTGTCCCTTAGAGCAAGGTTTGAATGCTCTAAATGCCTCCTTATATCTGACAGCTGGGTTTCTCTTCCTGAACTTTTTTATGTGAAGTCATGCCAGATCAATTTTTATAAGGCCTCAGTTGCTTAATGAAGACATAGAGCAAAGAACATAAAATGGCAGAAAATTCGCTTACTAAGATCTGTGTATACCAGTCATCTCCATGTGGAAATTATGAGAATAACACAATAATTTTTCTAAGTATGTTTCTAACTTATAAATTATAATCTATATTGGATAGTTTGAAGGAGATGCATTGGAAGTGCCTTGAAAAATAAAAGATCCAAATAAACTGCTTTCTCTTCATTAGACCAATCTCTGATTTGCGGAGTATTGGTAAGATATTTTTTTGTGTGTGAGAATTTAATTGCCCATTTTGTAATTTTTTAAATTATATTTCTAAAAAGTAAAGTTTAAGGTGGATATGTATTTAAATTCCAGTAAGAAAAAGGTTGAAAAATTATCTCTGAGGAGACGAAAAAAATAAAATTGAGAACCACGATTGCAGTTTGCTATCATATTAGTTTGACTCACATATGGTTTAATTTTAACTTAATGAAAAAAAGCACAGTACTGAGACTTAGAAGAGGGAACTCCTACTCTTAGATCATCTGCCACTGCTGTGGGATGTGAGGCAAATCACTAACCTCTCCTGAACTCCTCCTGTGTCCTAAATCTGTAAAATGACCTGGTTCCACTATAAGACTTCTCAGGCCCATTCCAGCTCTGAGATTCTGAATCTCTGACTGGAACAACTTTGAAATAAAGATAGGGGCTAGAAATAAAATATCATATGAAGTTCTTTGTAACAAAAAATGTGATTTGTAATAGCTCAATTCCTCTAACTTAAGATATTTTTGCATTCCTTAAGATATTTTTACATTCCTTATTTGCATAATCATTCAGTAGACAATAAGCTTGACAGATGGATAAGACGTGGGCAGAAAAATAAATGAGGAGGATGTCTGTGGTTAGATGGAATTCTGACAATAGAGCTGTTTCTGGTTATCACTAAAGTTTAATAATCTTACTGAAAATTCTGTCTGACTCAAGATAGTAAAAATATTAATTTGTAAATTTCAAATAACTTAATAGGTCTATTTTTACATTTAAATCTTAATCCAACTAAAATTGAGTCTCAGATATAAATGTTTTCCCAAAATTGATAGACAACTGTAGCAATACTTTTCATTAAATAGTTCATTGATTTGAAACTTAGATAAATTGTTATATTTACTAAATTATATTAACAAAATTATTTTGGATTTCAGAGTCCATTTGCCTTATTGTTTGTTATTTTTTTTCAGTTGAACTTTGGAATTATTCATTACCTTGTTTGCATTAAATGTATAACTTATTTGCGAGACAATTAAGCATCTCTGTACATTTTAGTTTTGAATCTATTAATACAAATATGCCTTAATTAAAAATTACTTTATGTCTGTAAATATCTATTAGATATGGGTAATGTGACTAGATACCGAATGTATCACATGGAAATGAGCTGTTGGTGCTACTCGTAAGCAAATAAATATAAGACTTTGCAAGAAATGGGTTGTAAGATATCAAAAGAGCTTCTCTTTTGTTATTAAGGATAATAACTTATAAGAATGTTAAAGATTCTTTGTAACTCAGGTGTACATATAATTTACATGTAACTGTGACTATTAACAAGGAGCTTACATTTATTTTTTTATTATGAAGCTTTATTTTTGCTAACGAAGAACACTGTACATTTGCAAAAACAGAAGAGGTTGTTACTAGGTATGGGAAAACTACCTAGTATTTTTCAAAGATGCACTGACTGACCCATAAAATAAGCAATCAGTTGAACGCAGAGTACTTATCTTGAAGGATTTTTTTAAATCATTTTTTAAAAGCTTATTCAGTGGAATAGACCCATACTTAAGATTAAAAATCAGCCCCCTCAGGCCAAATCTCAGGCAGAGTCCACTACACTTCAGATTAATTCTAATAGTCAATGGGGTATAGAAAAACCCCACATTAAAAAACAAAACAAAAAAAACAATTTCAAAAAAAACCTTTGTTTTACTTAGCTATTTTATTATTGTTTCATTTGTCTTCCATCCTATTTCCGAGGCCTTCCCTAAGTATGCTTTCTAAGCAAATTAGTAGTCTTTTTATGGAATACATCAATTTTGACGAAATCTTCCCTTTTCCTAAAAATATGCCAAACTTAGCATGAATGTGACAAAGTGAAATTATCAATCAGGCTATGCAACAATTCATTTATATCTACAAGGGTTGTAAATCTGCCAGTTCTTGATTCCAGCCAGCCCTTCCTAAATTTCCCATGTATACAAGGTATGACAATTAAGTTCATGAACTCATCCTAGAAAAAGTGCTACATACCTCATTGCTGAATATCACTACAGTCAGCTTCAAAGTACTCCCCTTGGGAAGCTATGCACCAATGAGAGTGCCTAGTTCACCCTTCAAAACAATTTTGGAACTCTTTTTCTGGAATCGCCATCAGAGCTGTCCTCGTATTACCCTTGATGTCCTGAATGTCATCAAAATGTCTTCCTTTCAATATTTCCTTTATCTTTGGGTAAAGAAAGAAGTCATTGGGGGCCAGANAGTCTTTCAACTGTGGTAAAATTATTTCTTATACATAAAAATATCATAGAAGGCATAGGAGTTTGTCTTTCATATAATCCATCATTTTGGAAGCCACTTGATTGCTCATACCCATCAGCTGAATTTAACCAATAGATTTCCTTAAGCTTCTGATTTCCTCTTTAAAAATATACTTAGGTTTGCATTTCTTTCTTTTAACTTAATTTTTATGCTTCTCAATGGCAACATTACATCAAGGTTTATCTGCAGTCTTATTTATGTATTTCTTTTCTGTGGTTTTAAGGTTTAGTTGATTTTGATCTCATTGTGTAATCACTTCAACCAATGGTGCAACTTGAACAAAATTAGCTTTTTTCTGAGTTTTTTTTTCTAGGTATCGCTATCATTTTCTTTAAGGCTTTATAATGTTTTCTTTGTATCCTCTCTTCTTGGATATTAATCTGTCTTTGGTATTATAAATACTGATATTTTTCAGAGGAAAGTGGAAGACCACAAATACAAACACATTATTTTATTAATATGTGCAACACATTTACTAACCAAAATCAACTCATCAACAATTTTTCTGACAGCCAGAAGTAATGATTGACATACTTGTTTTCCAGTTATTCCAAATCACTGAAAGGGTCGGAAGATTTTCTCATAGCATTTTCAGCTGTGATGACAAATGTAATCTATCAAACTATGCAGAAAAAAAACAAAAAAACAAAAAAACAACCAGTGATGTGTCATATCATTTCTATTTCTAGTGGCATTTTCTAGTAAATTGGGAAGATACTCAAAATAAACTTCAGCTTTGACCTTCTGAAGTCCTTATGTATGCTAGTAAAGAATGAGACTGAAAAAGGTTTTGGTTTTTTCCAAAATCACTTATAGAAAATCCAGATTCTAAGTATACTGCAGAATGTCTGTTAATGTAAAAAAAAAAACACAGTTCTTTAATGTAATCAGCTCATGATCCTAATGGTAACATATACTAGACAATTTATAATACATTATTAAATACATTATTAAAATATGTGAAGTAAAAATTTATAAAGTAATATTATAAAGTTACTAAAACTGTTTTTTGATTCACAAAATATTTGATTGCAGAGATTGCTTTTAACATAGCTTTCTTAATGCTTTTGAGTTTTCACTTAAAGATCCCAATTACTTCATAGAACTCCTTGACAAAAATTCAGAGATTATTGTTAGAAGTGGCAGCAAATTGATAATTCATAAGGATATGTTCAATAAAAGCATCTCAAACCCCAACATGAGCTAATGAAGATAAATAATTTGCAAATAAAAATTAGACATTTTTGGAATTGTACAAGTCCAAACACTGTGTAAATACAAAAGAAGGCAAACTAGATTATGCCTATATCTTGCTTTCAACATTAGTTTGAGTCTGAAGAGATCCATGTAAAACACGTTTATATACACCAGGACAAATCTCAATTGTTAGAAATGCCCTATATTTAAGAAGAGTTCAGTCTCATTCCTGACATTGCCTCTGGTTCCCTCTTTAACCAGCTCTTTGTCACTCTCTCATCCTCATTCAATCCACATGGATTATACTGACCCTCTTTCTGTACTTCGAACCATGCACCTCATTCCCTCAGAATCATTTGACCAAGACACCCTCCAGGAACAATCTTTCTCTTAAACATTTCAAGGTATCTACCTCTTCCTGGTGCTAAAATCTTGAACAACAGAGACCATCCTTCACGTTTGTGCCCCATGCAACCCTCATTCTTAAAAAATAAGGCTTCAAGAATAAAGTTCTTGCGTACTTCCAGGTTAGCATGGTGGTAACCTAAATGTGCCTGCT
>NW_017732010.1:235625-242478 GCF_001890085.2 Hipposideros armiger
TCCCTCACAGACAGTGCCATGTGAGCTGGTGCACTGTCGTGATGCAAGAGCCATGAATTGTTGGTGAAAAGTTCAGGTCATCTAACTTTTTCATGCAGCCTTTTCAGCACTTCCAAATAGTAAACTTGGTTAACTATTTGTCCAGTTAGTACAAATTCATAATGAATAATCCTTCTGATATCAAAAAAGATTAGCAACATTGTTGCAACAAGTTCACGAACTTAATTGTCAGACCTGTATACCTTTTGAGATTATCTAGTTTCTTGTCTATGTTACTCCATCAGTCATAATATAAATGGTCAGATGGGCAAGCCTTTCCTTGTTGTGGCTTGTACCAGTAGTATATTGAGTCCTCCTAATATATTTAATGATATATAATTTATATGCCTACTACCCATTAAAAACAAACGAAAACACATTAACATTGATTCCTGTTACAGTGAACAAATGTCTACTGAAAGTAGTGGAGAAAGGACTAGGACCTAGGAAGAAAGAAAGGGCGTGGCATATGAGGAAAGCAATCATTTACTGTATTTTAAGGAAGTTCCTGCAGTGGCTAAAAGTTCTTTGCCCACCCGGACCCATGGAGACTTAAGACAAGGAAAACCCAGCACAAACACTTGTAGTTTTTAATATGCTGAAACTAAAGCATTCCTGCAGATGAGAAACAGACCCTCGATTTAAAGGAAACTAAAGGTATGATTCAATAGCCTGGCAAGTAGGCCTGGCAACAATTAGTTAACTCAAGCAAACCTTTAGACCCACTCTTACTGTTGCAGGCAGTTTTACATGACACCAAAACCTCCAGATGAAAAATTCAACACTTCTGTCAAATGTTTTATCTACATGACACCAAAGATCACCTTAAATAAGAGAAATCTGAGCAACCAATAAATATCAATTTTCATTGTAAAGATTTACCTCATTGAGCATATTTGTGTTTTTTAAAATTAAATTTGGCTATTGTTAATTAGGCTTTAAGCAGGAGAATGCCTACATATGAAGAAAAAAATATAGCCATGCTGAATTTATTATTTTTTTATCATCTCACATATAAACTTGTTTTTCACATTTACTATATAATTAGTAACAAACTTATCTTCAAATCACTCGGGATTCCATTTTATAGAGCATGCTAAACTTAGTTGCTTATTTCCTGAAAAAGTTTATCATTCCCTATTTACTCTCATTTTTTCCCAAAGCTATTGGCTATTCAATAGTGGATCCAGAAAAACAGAGCCATGACACATAAGCTGCCATATTTGTGGAAACCATGACACACATTAATAAAATCACAAAATACTTTAGAATGAATTTTTCCATCATAAGTTTGAGTTTTCTTACTTATAGCAGTCCTTAGAAATTGTTTTTACAACCAAATCATAAAAATATTCCTCAGCAATATCATAGTAAGATAGGTTTTATGTTTTCTTTACAAGGGAAAAATAATATTGAATGGTTTCATAACATGTCAGATTCTACATGACATTTGATAACATATTTGGTGGGAAATTACGTATGAATACAGACAGACAGACAGACAGACATGTATTTTGAAGCATATTTGCTGAACTTAAAATACATTCTGAGAAAAACATCCATCAATAAAAATGAAGAGAAAGCAGTATGTTTGTTCATATAGGTGTATTATATTAAAAAGAATAAGATGATATTTCTTGGTTCACATATTGTAGTAGCTGATTTGGAAAGGACTATATATTTGTAGCCAGAGCAATTCTTTACATTCTATTACTATTGTCTATTATTGTCTTTAACAGTCTTGAAGGTCAAATTTGTCTTTGAAAAATTATAATAGTGAACAGGGAAGTCATTTTTTTCTCTTAAAAGTCTTTTCTAAATATTGTAATGTGACTTGTAATTTCTATTCTCTTTATTACAACTCTGTAACATGTAAGTCTTTGATGCTATTTCTGGGCACAAAGCTTTAAAAGGCCTTATAGTCTATTTTCTAATGTATTACCTTTGTAGGACTAGAAGGATCCTTACAGTATTTTTTAATACAATCCCCACATTTTTTAGATAAAAATGGAGTACCAGGTAAATAAAAAGACCAATTAAAAGAAACAAAGTAGTAACCAGAATTAGTACCTATTTCTCTTAAATATGCTTGTTATCAATTATTGTATAAAATGGCCACAAACCACCAAATTATGCCTCTTAGACATTATCTATAAGCAACCCTCCATTCTTCCCATAAATTTAATTTTTCTCCACAGTCTTCTGGAGATTTTTTTATATGCTTAACTTGGAACTTAAAACATGCTCTGACATTTACTCTAATACCCTATTATTGTTAAACAGATTTGGTAAGCCTCTTTCACAATGCTCATGAGAAAGTGGTCACATACTATTGAATCTAAACTTCAAGAAACCATCCCATTTGGATCTATATCCAGTCCAGTGTCCATTGAATTTGTCAAGTTATTTTCTCACTGAGAGCACATAATATGCTGATGTTATCTTAAATTTCAGGATAGTTCTTACAACAAGCTCTCTCATGCAGAGAGCAACCCCTGTAGTGCAACCCCTGTTCAAATCAGCAGTGTGACTGATAATTCTATTGAAAAAAAAACTGGCTTATCAAATATTTTTGAAATTGCTCTCTGTATCTTGACATGGTAAGGGTGCTATTCAATGAACAGAGAATACATACATGTGCTCGAGGCCTTGTGGCCATTCTGCTTTTCCAGGTTTCTCAATTGACATTTTATGGTATTTTCTTTTCTTTACGTAGCAAGTTGGACCTATTTAGCATGAGGGCCTTAAGAAAATGACTATCCAATAAGTTTTTATGTTGAAAAAGGACTGAGAAAAATGTACTCTGTTACACAAGATGAAGCTGGACTCACTAGTAGGGCATCAGGCTAAATTCAAACACTGGTGAAATAGACAAAAAAGACAAAGCACATTGTTCATTGAATGTAACTCTTTTAAGCCATTGATTCTTAAATCTGCCTGAATCCATATGCAAATACATATTTTCCAAAAATACTAATTTTCAATTGAAATCTCTGTAATAAAGAACACTTAACCATTTGTGGGTATAACTGTGTGCTGGTACTTTATCTTCAGGGTGCTATTGACTCATTTCACAGGATTGTACATTCTCAGATAAGTTCCCGGAGACATAGCATAGGGTAGCCCACAGCACAGGTTTTGAATGAGGGGGGTATGTGACTAGCCTGTCCTCTGCCTCTGATCAGTTACATTAACGTGGTTGAGACATTTCACTTCTCTGGTCCTGAAGGTCCTCGTTTGTAAAGCAAAGATTTTGTACCAAGATGATCTTGTTTATACTGTGAACAAGTGATACTTAAACGAAATAATAAACATCAAATGCATATAACTGGTTTTCTTCAACTAAAAATTATTATTACTATTATTAATGAACCATTAGTTTCTTCTAATGTCAATTGTTATAAATGGCATTGAGTTAAGCCTTGGATCCTGATGTTCATTTCAAATGGTCTGTGTTTCTACCAGAATTGTGTGCAAAAATATGGGTACTTATTGTGTGTATAATTAATTTCAAGATAAAATAGTGAGTTAAAAGTGTTTTCTGTCATCAGTTCTCCTAAATTGTCAGCTGGTCACACATGCCTGACATATCCAAGAGATACCTCACTACACAATCTACCAAAAATCATGTTGCATACTGTTTTGCGAATTCTAACAAAGAGATAACTTTGGGAATCAGAAAGATATCAAGGCTTATGTGAGTACTCATAAAATAAGCAATTGCAAGGCAGAAATTGCATAGTATTATTTAATATGGTCCATTTTTTTTCCTGAAGTATATTTTAAATGCTCTTAATATAAACAAAGAAACCAAATTGAATGTGAAACAACAGTGAGGATTACTTATTTTAATATATTCTTCCTAGAATCTAGCATGGTAGTGGGTTCAAGCAAGTAAATGTTCTACAGACATTGGCGTTTTAGTGATGGTTCTGCTGTAAGGGGACATATGCTTCATTTAAATTTCATGATACTACTGATAAACATCTATATACCCAGTGACTATTTGGGGAAGCGAAATACATCATGGTCCAGAGGTAGTTCTGGTTAAGAGTATATGTTTAGGAATCAGAGAGTCTCAGGTTGGAATCCCAGCTTGCTTACTTTGTTAATGAGATGACGACTTTGAGCTTTAGTTTCCTTATCTGGAAAAATAAAAGGGAGAGTGTAATAATTCATCATTCTTAGAACTGAATATGATAGCATGCTTATGCTGCCTAGGACAGTGCTTAGCACACTGTAAACATTCAATAAATGGTAGCTATTGCTACTTAAATGATTCTTTGTGATTTCAAGTGTTATAAAAATACCAAATTAAACCTTGGTGTATAATAATTTATACCATCTATTTTTGATATTTTGGTAAAAGATTTCTGAATGTTACCTCAATGAATCCCTGACAATTTATGTTCTCCTTTTATTTGTTAGTGGAAACAGGATAGGATGCTTGGTCCAAATATCTCTCCTTCTTCCTATGTCCTACTACCCTCACATCAGCATCTACATGCTTGACATAATATGCAAAGGAACTTTGTTGCTGAAGAAGGAAATAGGAGGTTGGTTTGTTTTGTTTTGTGGGGCTTAACCTATAATGATGAGGACATAAAGACTCAGAGAGTGAAACTGCTTATATTTTACTGGGCCTTTGAATTAGTTTCTAGAGAGCTGAAAATGGAGGAGACATTTTCATGAAAGAATTAGCCAACTCTGAACATGAGTTGTGCTGTCTTAGGGCCCAGGTTGCAACATAGCAGAGGGTAAAGTGAAAGGTCACTTTCCACCAGTTCTGCAGAATCTAGCACGACCCTTGGAACAGCAAGGGTTAGAGACACTGAGAGGATCAGGAAATAGTGCCTTTGTGATATCAATTTTAGGGTGAAGTAGTAAGAAATGGCAAGAGTAAGGTCACTTCCAGTGAATCGCAGGACAGAGGACGTAGACAAAACAGGTCAAAGCGCTAGAGAAAGAATGTTGTGTGTTGGTCCTACTAAAGAGCCTGGCTTATGAAGCATTCCTTTGGGGATTTCATGGGAAACTTAGGACTTTAGAGGATGCTGGAAGTCTCATGTACTAAGGTGCAGATAACATCAGGAACTGTGCATCATTGCTAACATGACTTGGTACCCAGAGGCTTCTGGGGCCTAACAAGATTTTAGTCACAGGGATAGTTTTGGAAGAGTTCATTTAGATAAAATTAAGATAAATATTTAAATAGTATGGAACCATGATTAGGTTTCAGGGTTTGAATTTATGAAAATAGTAAGTGAACTATGGGATTACCTAACGGATTTAAAGTTTTTTCTGCTTCCACATGTGTCACCGGGCAATATGAAGGTATATGATATTTCCTAATAAAGCTATTTTCAGGTGGAAAAAATGAATATAGCTACTTCCACATGGGAGGTCTTGCTGTTGATTTACATAATTCTAAGAATTAACCTACTCATGGTTTAGATGGTTCTACCTAAGAAGAGCAACATGTCATTTCTTGTAAATCAGCATTCACAGTTAACCTTTAATGTGTGTAGAGGAAATTATCAAATGGCTTTGAAACCCTTAGCTCAATCTTTTCTCAAACCTCTGTAAAGCATTCAAAATTCTGATATATTCTCTACTTAAAAATAAATGCTTAGACATGTAGTGTTACTGAATTTATGTTTAAATAACTCAAGTCTAGATATTAGAAATGTTCTTTCTTCATCGTCTTTCTGAACACTAGCCTTACCCCATGCCCCTACTTTCTGATATCCCTGACATGCACATTTCAAAATACTTTTTTTCTTTTCACTCAAGATACCACTCAAACATGTATATACTCCCAAAATGTAAATTCCTATTATACCCTGCTGAGTTAGGCTCTTATTTAAGTTGTATGAGGTCTTTAGTGATTTACTTTCCTCCTGGCAGTAGTTGACAAGAATTCATAGTCAGTTTCAATGTATTCTTTTAATAGATTTTTATTTATACTTTTTTGGCTTACTCTGAGCTTTATTGTAGCTATAGGCATCACACTCTGCAATGACCTTCACCACAGGGACACTACCTCTGCCTTCTTTTCTTTTAAAAAAAAATTCCAAAGACAAAATATGAGTACAAGCATCAGTCTATTTGGGCTATATTTTCAACCAGTTTTATTATAATGTTATCTTTGCACTTTGGAAAAACAGTGGTTCAATAAACAAGAGATTTTTCCAAGATATACATTATAAAAATTATGTCATAATCTCATGAAAGAATTTTGATGTCTCCCAGAACTAGTTCACTTAATTATTCTTTTAATCAAACCAATTCTTGATACAAAAGGCAGAAACATCTCTCTTATATTCACTATCTGGGAAAGATAGGATCTTAGCCATCCTGCTACCTATTGGCAGCTTAGCAGCAGCTCAGCTCGGGCTGGGCATCAAACCACTGTTGCTCAGAGCTCAAACTCTTGAGCGAGCTCTTAACCAACTGAGCCACTCCGGCCGGCCCTAAGATAGGATCTTTTAAAAACAAGAAATAGCAACAGATTTGATTATGGTTTTTAGTGTTCGTATTCTGAAAGCTGTCTTACAAATGTTAATCACTATTTCGTTTTATAGATTTGGGAGTACTTTCTAATAGGCATGACAGCTCAGTGTGACAGCAGCAGCTGAAAGCCCCAATGATTAGTAAGGCAAACAGAGGTTAGTCGGTATATGAGCCAGTCTGTGCTTCCAAAAGATTAGCATGCAGCTCCAAAATTAATAATTACAGCAGTTTTTAAACTCCTATATTTAATGGTTTAATATTATGCTATTCATTTTCATAATGCCTTCAGGCAGATATCATA
>NW_017732010.1:242768-247999 GCF_001890085.2 Hipposideros armiger
CCACATAAAAAGAATTTCTCACAGTTCTGATGCTGGAAGTCCATGATCAAGGTGTTGGCAGGTTTGGTTTCTGTTGAGGCCTCTCTGTTTGGCTTGCAGATGTCCAGGCTCTCACTATGTCCTCACGTGGTCTTTTCTCTCTGTGTGAATTTCCTTGGTGTCTCTCTCTTCTCATAAGGACATCAGTACTATTGGATCAGGGCCCCATACTTACAACCTCATTTAACCTTGCCTCCTTAAAGGCCCTATCTCCAAATACAGTTACATTGGGGGCTAGGACATCAACAAATGAATTTTTTTGGAAAACAATTTAATCCACAATGCCAACAATTTCTAAGAAATTATTTCAAAGAGGAAGATGAGCTTGAAATAGGTGAGAGTTATTTGAAAAATTTAAAGTATCACAGGTAATAACTAAGTTTGATTCCCTAAGTAAAAAATAATCATTCATATCTTATGTATGCCAATAATTCCCAAATTCAAATTATGTAAGAGCATCTTACATATCAGCTCTTCCATGAGAATTTTTCAATCAGGTATTTTATAAATCAATTATAATTAAAAACCTTTTCATGGCTGAATGTCAAATTGATGTCAGAAATACTGCTCGTGTCCTGTCACAGGCACTATTAGATGCCACCGCAGCTTATAAAAATTTTTCTCTATCAGTAAGTATACTTTTCAGATCTCTACTCTTCCTCAGATTCTCCAAAGGGATTTGTTTCTCTTTCCTTGGTGCTTCAATATTTTTCAAGCATGCCTCTTTTTAAAAAATGTGTTTATTTTATTTTGTTTGCTGGTCACGGCCTAACAGACGCATTTTGAGAATTGGCCTTGGCTATGCTCACCATTCTCTATGGTTTCATCAAAACCCATTTTCATGTCAAAAATTCAAAGGCAAGCATATGAGCATTAAATCCCAACATTCTGGAAGCATTAACCTAGATTTCCCTAGTGTGGACTTGTCTTATATTTTATATCACATATCCTCTCATCTAAAGTGCTCATATTTTGATGAACAGAATGAATAAAACCCTCTTCTCTGGGAACTTCAGTATATAGCTACTAGGGCCCTTCCTCCATCATTCCTTCCCATGAGGCTTGATTTGTGGGATTAACCCTCAACCACAGAGGTTATGGAGATAGCACCAGGGTCCACTTCTAACCAAATCATCAATTAATAAATCAACAAATAAAATGTATTTCTTGCTTTCTGAAAAATGAAATTCCCGGATAAATGGGCATAAAGTACAAAAAGAATAAATACACTTCTCTGGCTGCCTTAAAACAAAAACACCTACATTTACTAATTTCCCGGTGAGCCCAGCTCTCAATCCTCTGAACGTCAGAGACAATATGAATTTGGACTGATGCGTGTGTGAACTTTTTGCCTGTTGGATAGGCACTGGTTGTTCCTGAGTCCAGCTCTACATTAACTGGAATGTCTCTGCGGTCTTGGGAAAACCTGTCTTAAATATCCATGTTTCATGGATTTTTCTTCAACTGCAGTGCATTCAATGTGTAGTTGGCATAAAGATAGCAGATAGCATATAGTGCTTAGGTTGCCAGTCAGATGCCAGTTTTAGCCAAGATTTACATATGTACTTTGAATTTAGGCACTGTTTATTCTATTACGATAAAAGAAAGATTCTGTTTTCAACCTCTTGCCAATTTAGCCAATAATAATTATGACCTTTCTTAATGCAAAGTAGATTTTAAATGTGTCCATTATGACAGGCCGCCACCTGTCATTAATGTGAGCAGTGGGTTTAAAGTGTGGTTACCTATTTAGATCTTTATTTCAAGTTACTTTTATATTTAAGAATGAATTATTATTGATTAATATTGAGGAATTAAAACATCTCCTTGGATAAAAATATACTAATTAACTTTCTTGGGCAACTACAATTATACGACTTTCCCGTACTCACACCCTAATAAAGCATGATAGAAAAAAAGACTGTCCTCCCATAAATAAAACTTTTACATAAATGAACTATTTGCTGTGTTGATGTTCCAAATTAGATATGGCACTTTCCATTCGTCCTGTTGGGTGACAATTAATGATATTCAATATGAAACTTGCATCATAATAACTAACACTTATTTAGTGCTTTCTAATGTGTCAGAAAATGTTCTTAGCTCACTATGTACTAATTTTTCATGTAATACATCAGCTGTAAATATGATATAATGTAATGATCCCCATTTTATGTGGATATCAAGATAAGAGGGAGAAAATAATTTGCCTAAATTGCATAGATGCATAGTATCAATTTAAATCAGAGCTCAAGGATATACAGACTGAGTCAGTGACTAACTCCCTAAAAAATAATTTCTCACTTCTCCCAAGGTGTGAATATGAGCAAAGCTACACTAGGTTGCCCTCTTTGGTATTTTGTATCTATTGAGACATAAATCACAGTTTTTTTGCGCCAGTTCTGGTGCTGTCAGCACACAAGTTATAGCTTGATTAAAGAAGAGTATTTCAAGATCATGCCAATAACAATTACTTTGGGGAGTTTTCCATCAGAATTGCTGAAGGGAAGAATAATTTTCTTTATTTGCTGAACACTTTGGTCTGCCCACTACTGTTATCCGTTTGGTATGTGAATCAAACTAACTTAAAAATATCATAGTCCTATAACAGGCTCTAGCTTTCCCCATATGAGAAGGGGGGTGGAGATAAAACTTCATAAATTGGTAAAAAATATGGTATAACTTTTATAGGTAGACAAACCATCAGAAAGAGGTAGCAATTAACCTTACAAGGTTTAAAATATAGCAGCTGACAATAATCACATACAATAATATATGATGTCAAGGAAATAGAATGAAGGTTTAAATCTCTGAAATTCTGAGATGTAAATACTATGCCCATTTGATGTTCACACTTATTTCCCCTGTCTTTTGTTACTTTTTTGCACATTTACTTCCTTAATATGGAATACACACACTCACTCCCTCTGTCTCTGTCTCTCTCTCTACCCCTCCTCCTTCCCTCCCCCTCTCTCCTCCTCCTCACCCCCTGACAGATGCTTAGACCACAGTAATATTTCCTTTATTGGTGCAGAGGAAAATCCTGACACTCAACTAAGGTTTTTCCCGGAATCAAAACAAATAAGTTTAAAAAGCTGATTCAGTGGAGGGGGAAAAAAGACTTTAACATTGTAAATACTTTCCCAGGGATTCCAGGACTACTATCCTTCATTATCTGGTAAACAGCGTCAATTAAAGACATTCACATGTAAAACATTCCTCTACAAAAGAGTTCTTAGTGACTGAGACAGACAGTCCCCAGAGAAAGCTGAGAGGAGGGAGAAAAAGAGAGGAGAAGGAAAGAGGTTAGACATTTAACTAAGAGTAATTGCAAACTTTCTATGTGCTCTGAATTAATTTATTGGTGCTCTCTTTAAAATGTAATTGCACTTAATTTGTAGGAAAAAGCAAATTCTATATTTCCATGAAACACTGTCTTAATTAGAAACTGTATAGAACATGGAGGAAGAGAAAATAGAATAAAAATGTTAAAGTCAAAACTGCACTTGTAAATCTTATTTTTGTCTTGATCAGGCTATTCTTTAGCTATCACTAAAGTATAATCTTCACTCCATTATACAGTGATTAAATTACTTAATTTCTTGTACTAAAATTTTGTTGGTAGCTTTTGTGAGGGATTTGTATATGAATTACAAACAAAAAAAAATCTGAAAGCCATTCTGAATTATCACAAGAGCAAAACCCAAGACCAGCAGCAGAAGGAAGTTTTATAATTTCATTTGTACAGAACAGAACTCCAGTGCAAGATTATAGTGAATTAATTTATTTATTTCTACTGTAGGCATTTGGACGTCTGCATCATCCTAACTTAAAAGAAAAATACATAGTACATAATATAAATTTGTGAATATGATATTAGACATCTTTGGGTTTTATTTCTAGAATCTCTATTTCTTAATAATGTTTTAAATAAACTTCAAAACATACTGTCATGCTTCTTAAGAGTATTGCCTTAATTATTAAGTAAGGCATTGGAAGAAGAAAGAAAAAAAAATTCATTGTAGCTAAAAAACAAAATTCAAAAATGTTTTCTGAATATATAAATGTCAAAATAGCATTACTATATTGCAAATTATAATATTTTGTTGCATGTATATTTCAAATAAATGAATGAATAAAAGTTCCTTTTTCAAAAATTTGCCCTTCAATACTTAATATACTTGTATTTATATATATATTTATATTTTAGACATAATAACAATGACATTTTCCCCCCAGAACAACAGAATTAATAAACAAAAGGGACCTTAAGAATCTAGTACATGCCCTTATTTTACAAATTAAAACAAAAAACAAAAAACTGAGACCACCAAAGATAAGTGCTTTTGCTCATTATATAGAGCTGGTTTAGCGAGAAAACCTAGACAACATATAGGGGTGGGACTGTTAATAGCCTTAAGGTACTATGCACAGGAAACCTTAGTTCACATCTGTTACTAGATCTGGAGGTTTCCTCTTAGATCTCCAGGTTTTGTTAAATCAAAACCCTGGGCTTATTCATATTCAACCTGATACTATTTGAATTTTTAAAATGCAACACTTTACGTAAATATATGCTTATTGCTAAAGAAAGCTTTAATACCAATCAGTAAATATTTACCTCACTGTATCTCACTTTATGCCCAAAGACTTCTCATTCTTTATTTTTTGTATTTAGATTTTTTTTTCTTTTATAATTTAAAAGTCAGTGTCAGCACAGATTTCTAGGATTGACAGGCAAAAATATACTACTAAAGTTTTGAATATGAATATGCACTGTTCTAGAGTTTAAAAATATAGTTCATTTGAAAATGTTCACAACTTATCCATTTTATTGCCATATTATCACCTACCAATTTTTAAAAATTTTCTCCAAGAGTATGAGGAAACAATTTCTTTGACTAGATTAAGTCCTTTTCTTTATTTTATAAATGAAAGACAAACCACTTTATTCTTTCACTCCTCCTAAATACACATTAATTTGCTGTGATTACTCTTTGAAAATCATTAAAACAAAGTAGTTATTAAACTATGGACACATATTTTGTAATGGATAATCACTTATTTATTCATTTAAAAACTTAGTGACAAACGAGGCAAGGCCCTGGGGACCTAAAGATTAGTAAGGCAACACCCTCAAATGCCCTCAAATAGCACTCACATTTAGTGCAGAAGTTAAAAAACAGATCTAA
>NW_017732010.1:248270-319369 GCF_001890085.2 Hipposideros armiger
ACACACACACACACACACACACACACACACACACACACACACACACACACACACACACACTGCAAAAGAGGACAAAATCACATCTTTTTCCAAACGCTTATTAGTCGCTTTTTTTAAGTATCAACCACAACGTTACAAACAATGCTTAGTTAAAAAGACCATAGGTATAACCGAATAAACAAATAATGTTAGGTTTCCCAATACTTCCTTTTTTTTTTCTTCCTCTTTTTCACCAACTGGTATCCTCTATCATGAGGCAGAATGTTAAGATTTTCTTCATGATGAACATACGTAACAGAAAATTTGTTTGAATTGTGAATTGAATATTTTATACATCATCACTAGTTAAAGAATTCATTTACAATTTTTAAAAGTATGTTTTCTAACAAATAATTTTATAAACAGTAAGAGCTTAATCAAAATAGATACAATTGTACAATACAAGAAATTATTTTTGAGCTTAAAAGTCATTTTAAATAATAAACTGTTGTTTGCATTTTCTTTGCCATACATGAGCATATCAGCTTTTTTTTCTTTCTTTCTTTCTTTCTTTCTTTCTTTCTGGGGTGGTGGAGAGGTCCAGAGTCAAGCTTTGACAATAGAGAAGGACATGATAAAATCCAGCTGCTTCACACCCCATTGGTACTATTTTTTTATTAAAAGGCAACATTATGTTTTAAAACATAAATAATATTTTTAATTAAATGAATAACATTATTAACTTAATTATTTTGTTTTAATTATTCTGCGTTATGTTTTATTTTGTATGTATGTATTATGTTTTAATTATTTTGCACAATAAAATAAGCTAATATCTGTCGTAGGCTTCTCTTTCTCCTTGAACCATTTAGGTTTTATATCCTTGCACCATTTTATTTCCAACTAATAATCCCCTGCTATTTCCAGAAAATGGATCTGATACCTTCAGTCTCACTGGCTTCCTTATTTCAGGAATTGAATAAGCAAATAAGAATGAACAATTGATAATGCAAATGCAGAAGTCTTCCAGGGTATGTGTTTGTGACAAAGCATGGAAGGCTTTGACTCCTTAATAATATTGTCCTGGGATTCTAGAGAAAAGCTGAGAGAAGCAAAACAGTTTTGATAAGAATACAAGTGATTCTGGAGACAGCAATCATTGGTACTTCCACTTAAATATGTTAAATCCCATGCCTTTGGTGGCTGATAAAGTCCTCTTTTACAGAAAACTTGGAGAGTGGCATTGTGAAATATTTATACATAATTTTATTCAAAATTACAAGCCTCGTCGCGAGGACCAATTTACGCAAACCAAGACATTCCCTTTCTGTTGCAGGAGAGGGAGAGACCACTTATCTTGAGTACTTTTCACTTTCTAGATTGTGATAGGTGTCTATGTAGGTTATTATAGTTAAGCTCTGCAATATATTTCAGATATAGGTATTATGCTCATCTGAGAGCTACAAACTCAAGTAAATATTGCAGGTTAGGTTGCTGCCTATATTATCTTAATAAAAGGGCAGCTAGTATCCAAAATCATCAATGCAAAAACCTGTGTTCTCTGCCCTGCATCTTGTTTTCTGCTGTTTTCCTGTCCTTTTTTTCCCCCCAATACAAGTCCCCCACTGTCATTTAAAAAAAAAAAAAGTTGTTATCATCTGCTGCCAAAAGCAGCACACTGTTCAGACAGATGTATTGACTCCTGCCCCAGAAAGCCACACATTACTTTTCCTGCCACAGCCTCCACCAAAGTGTCCATCAGGTTGTGTTTATCTTTTTATTTACTTTCTTCTTCTCCTCTCCCTCCCCCTCTCCCTTCTCCTTTTCCTTCTTCTTCTTTTTTTTTTTCCCTGAGGTTGCTATTGTTAGCACTGCATAGAAATTTTTGGTGGGGAAACACTTCTCAATGGAAAGAAAGACATACGTAGAACTACAACCCAGTTGCAGTCTGAGAAACATGCCCCAACAATGGCATTATCTTAATGTGACCACTACAGCCCTCAGGATCTCAGGATGCTGTGACTTTTCTTTAAAAAAAAAAAAAAAATCAACTTATTAGGTACCAAGGAACCATTGCATATTATTAATTTATTTTATTTTAAGTTATTTAACTTAAAGAGAAAACAGACATTTTCTATAGTGATTTTTCCCCCTCTTAATTAGGGAAACAATTCTACTTCAGAGAACAGATTTTTCAGATTTAAAATGGTGACTTTTTTTGGAAAGTATCTTCTTTTCTTTCCTCAGGGTACTTTACATTTTCATGAAATTTCTCCGTCTTAAGATTCAGTGAGAGAAGAAGAAGTCAGGTTAGGAAAATGTTTTACTGTTGTTAAGGTCTATTACACCATGTCAAACGTGACAGAGCATTTTTTTTCTTTCACATATCCTGGTCCAGTTAAGGTTGAGATTCATAAAAAGTGCTTGGCACGACAATTTAGCAGGAAAGAAGGCTATTTTAAAAGTCTTTTGGGAACATGTTTGTGAAACAGGAAAAAACATACAATTGAGTTGATAACAGCTCTCTGTGAAGGTTAGACTCACTGAGATGGATTTGCCATCTTTTTTTCACAGGGAACGTGTTGTTCTTAAGCAGCAGTTCTCACTTAAGCACAGTTTAATTCAGCAAGGAGCATCTTCCTGTGCAACTTCTTTTGCACTGGAAAAATCTATTTTTAAGTTACAATCCAGACTTACTCACAGGAGTGAAAAATTAAAAATAAGCTGAGTTTGGATTGTACAAAATTAAAGCAGTTTGTAGAGTGCATCATAGGACTGTGTGCCTAATAAATGTTTCAAGTCACATAGCTAGGTTTCCACACATTAATTTCCCAAAGAATCTCAAGTTCCTCCCAGGTCTGTACCTTTTCCTTCACTCACACACGCCTTGCTCACTTCTGTACCCATGACTTGTGTTTCCATTAATAGTTCCTTGTTCTTAGAAAGCTCTACCTTTGTTTTCTATCAACATACACTCTTCCTTACTTAGAATTCCTTAAACATTAATGCTTTGAATTGTGCTCTAATTCAATTCATGTACGTATCTCTTAGAATACACTGTCTGCTCCCTTCCCATTGTAGACAGTATTTCTGCACTAAATGTCACCACTTACTATTCTATTATATGACGATGGTTGTGAACTTTGTATTTCGAGACATTCCTTTACTGATTTTCATATCTAGACAAACACTCCCACTTTTTTCTTCAAAATGTCTGATCTGTCTGTACTCAGATATTTTCTCACCACTTCTTTTCTTCTGCTATATCTTCTATATTAGTGATCGGAACCTACCCATGTACTCATGTTAAAATTTGGGGAATCTGTTTAGGTTTCTTACACTCACTAAGTTTTCATATCCTCATAGATTAAACCTTTTAGTATCTCTGATTATTAAATATTCCTCTCCATCCTCATTATTTGTATTCTTAGTTCCTGGTTCCAGCTTTCATGATTTTCTCACCTCTCTTACTTAGAAGTCACCGCAGTATTTTAATTTGTGTCTCTACAACTCTACTTGTTGCCATCTTTTATTATCCTAATTTCTAAAATGAAAATCTTGTCATAGTGCTCTGCTGCTTAATTCCTCTACAATTTTTATTCATTTTTTTTGCAAGTAGGTTAGCAAATTTTTGGAATACACGTCATTCCTTCTCAGGATGGTGCCCCTGGCAGACACTATTGATTCATTAACTTACTCTCACCAACTCTAGACTCATCTTTAACTCTGCTCAGTGCCACCTGCCTGCCACCACCAGTAAATCACAATGGGCATTCTATATGAACATCTCCAGCCTAGAGCATTAAATCAAAATTCCTCAACATGGTCTAGTTTCATTTTGTTGCAAGCATCTGTCCAATTTTCACAACATCATTTAGTGAAGAGATTGTCTTCACCCCACTGTACATTCTTGTTTCCTTTGTCATAGATTAAGGGGCCATACAGGCATGGATTTATTTCTGGGCTCTCTATTCTGTTCCATTGATCTATGTGGTTGTTTTTATGCAAATACCATGACATTTTGATTACTATAGCCTTGTTGTATAGTTTAATATCAGGTAGCATGATACCGCCAACTTTGTTCTTCTTTCTCAGAATTGTTGTGGCACTTCGGGGTCTTTTGTGGTTCCATGTAAATTTTGAGATTATTTGTTCCACTTCTGTGAAAAATTCCATTGGTATTTTGATAAGGATTACACTGAATCTATAGATTGCTTTTGGTAGTATGGACATTTTAACAATGTTAATTCTTCCTACCCATGATTATGGTATATGCTTCCATTTATTTGTATCTTCTTCAATTTCTTTCTGCAGTATCTTATAGTTTTCCAAGTACAAGTCTTTTACCTCCTGGATTACATTTATCCTAGGTTTTGTTTGTTTGTTTGTTTGTTTGTTTGTTTATGCAATTGTAAATGGGATTGTTTTCTTAATTTCTCTTTATGTTAGTGCATTATTGGTGTATAAAAATGCAACCAGTTTTTGAATATTAACTTTGTATCCTGATATTTTACTGAATTAATTTATAAGTTCTAATAGTATTTTTGTGGAATCTTTAGGGTTCTCTCTCTATAGTATCATGCCATCTGCAAATAATGATAGTTCTACTTCTTTTCCAATTTAGATGGCTTTTATTTATTTTTCTTGTCTGATTGCTGTGGCTAAGATTTCCAATACTATGTTGAATAAAAATGTTGAAAGTGGGCATCCTTGTTTTGATCCTGATCTTAGGTACACACTTTTAGCTTTTCCCCATTGAATATATGTCAGCTGTGGGTTTATCGTATATGGCCTTTATTATGTTGAGCTATGTTCCCTCTATTCAAACTTTTCTGAGGGTTTTTATCACAAATGGATGCTAGATTTTGTCAAATGCTCTTTCTGCATCTATTGATATAATCATATGATTTGTACCTTCATTTTGTTTGTGTGGTGTATCCTATTAATTGATTTGTGGATACTGAACCAGCCTTTTATCCCAATAACAAACCCCACTTGATCATGGTGTATAATAACATTTGTACTGTATTGCTGAATTCAGTTTGTTCATATTTTGTTTAGGATTTTGGCATCTATGCTCATCAGGGATATTGGCCTATAATTTTCTTTCTTGTAATGTCTTTGTCTGGTTTGGGTATCATGGTATGCTAGACTCATTCAATGAGCTTGGAAGCTTTCCTTGCTCTTCAAGTTTTTTGGAATAGCTTGAGAGGGATAAGTGTTAACTTTTTGAATAATTGGTAAAATTCACTTGTGAATTTTGTGAAGCCATCTAGTCCAGGACTTTTGTTTGTTGAACAGGTCTGTTCAGATTTTTTGTTTTTCTTGACTATGTCTTGGAAGATTGTATGTTTCTAGAATTTTATCCATTTTTTTTCCAGATTACCCAATTTGTTGGCATATAATTGTTTTTAATATTTTCTTATAATCTTTTGTATCTCTGTGGTGTCAGTTGTCACTTCTCTTTCATTTTTAATTTTACTTATTTGGGTCCTCTCTCCTTTTTCTCTTGATGAGTCTAGTTAAAGGTTTATTAATTTTATTTATCTCTTCAAAGAAACTAGATCACCTTCTCATACCATGTAGAAAAATAAACTCAAAATAGATTAAAGTTTTAAATATAAGACCTGAAACCATAAAACTCCTAGAAGGAAACGTAGGCAGTAAACTCTCTGACATTACTCTTACTCATGTATTTTTTATGTATTTCCTCAAACAAAGAAAACAAAGAAAAATAGACAAATGGGACTACATTAAACTAAAAGTTTTTGCATAGCAAAAGAAACCATAAACAAAATTAAAAGACAACCTACCAATTGGGAGGAGATATTTGCCAATGATACATCTTAGAAGGGGTTAATATCCAAAATTTATAAAGAACTCAAAGAACTCATAGAACTTAACACTGAAAATAACAAACAATCCAATAAAAATTTGGCAGAGGATCTGCATAGACATTTTTCCAGTGAGGACACAGAGATAGCCAATAGACATATGAAAAGATGCTCAACATCATTAATCATTAGAGAAATGCAAATCAAAACCACAATGAGATATCACTTCACACCTGTCAGAATGTCTATTATCAATAAATCAACAAACAGCAAGTGCTGGTGAGGATGTGGAGAAAAGGGAACACTTGTGCATTGTTAGTGGGATTGCAAATTGGGCAGCCACAATGGAAAACATTATGGAGGTTCCTCAAAAAATTTAAAATAAAACTACCTTATGACCCAGCAATTCCACCTCTGGGTATTTTTCCGAAAAAATCTCAAAGACTAATTAAAAAAGATATATGCATCCCTCTGTTCACTGCAGTATTATTTACAATAGACAAGATGCAGAATTGCCCATCAATAGACAATTGGAAAAAGAAGATGTGGTGCATATATACAATGGAATATAAGTTGGCCATAAAAAAAAAAAAGAAATGTTACCATTTGTGACAACATGGATGGACCTAGAGGGTATTATGCTAAGTGTAATAAGTCAGACATAGGAAGGCAAATACCATATATCTCACTATTATGTGTAGAATCTAAAGAACAAAAAAAAAACAAACAAAATAGAAACAGACTCATAATGACAGGGAACAAACTGATGGTTGCCAGAGGAGAGGATGGATGGGAGCCTGGGGGGAAAAGGTGAAAGGGTTCAGAAGTACAAACTGGTAGTTACAAAATAGTCACAAGGATATAAAGTATAGCAAAGGGAATATAGTCAATAAAATTGTAATAACTATGCATGGTGCCACTTCATAAATTATGTAAATGTCTAACCACTATTTTGTACATCTGAAACTAATATAATATTGAATATCAACTGTAATAGGAAAAAAAAGAAAAAAATTTCCTTAATAATACAGAAGATATTAATATCATCTTTAATTTACTTCCCTGGAAATATTCATCTCATAGGTACTTGTATATTTCATCACCTGGTACTTTCCATACTGATTTTTTGATACCTCCTTTAAATATCATTTTCTCTCTCCACATGTGCACGAATGCACAATTGCACACACAAACATACATACACATACATTTCTGCCATGTAAATGAACCATTCCATCTGATCAATCAGGCATGAAAATATATTTATGGACTACCTACATATTTGTACATGTCTCTCTCTCCCTACCATGTTTTGATTATCTGTGAAAGCAGAAATAATAGCATTTTGGAACCAGAATACTTAACATAGCTTTTGAAATACAGTAGTTTCTAAATAAATATGCTTCAATGAATAAATAAGTAAATGAATATATTAAAAATACTAAGATGGAATTATGCTTAATGTTCGTAAGAAATAGAAATCTTGTAAAGAAATAAATTTTAGTATTATCAACACTCAGTTTGCTTCTTCATAAAAATAATGGAAAATAGAGTTAATTTTATGTAAAGTATGCATTTACCTGAGACACACTTGTTGATTTCTTTCCTTCCTTCTTCCCTCCCTTGTTCCCTCCCTTTTTCTTTCTTTCACCCTTCTATCCTACCTGCCTGCCTGCTTGCCTTTATCACTTTCTACTCTCCACCCTTCCTTCACTTTTCTTTTACCTAGTGATCACTCAATTAAAGGGAATAGTTTGGATATAAGATTTTTAAACTCAGTTAGTTTAACAATCTAAAGTTCAATGATTTCCCCTTTCTTGATTGCTAATATTCCTATATTATTTCTTTCTTGTTATTCTTTTTAATAGAACAATTAAAATATGTCACAAATGGAATAAAATTATCTACTTTTTTTGTATATAAATTGTCAGTTTTCACTTCTATAAGAAAATGAAATAAAAGACTGTAGAAATGTAAAAAAAAAAAATCACTGGCAGAAGAAAAGAGATCCTATTTAAACCTAAGAAAAAATTTTAAGTATACAACTATACATACCTTTTACCTCAACTATATATAATGGTTATATATTTTTTATAAACTAAAATATATTTCTCAAAAGAAATATATTATTTTTCAGTATGAGTTGAATTGTAAATTCTGAAAGCAAATTTAAAGGAAAATGTAGTTTTCCTTGCAAATCAAAACTGTTCCAAACATACAAAATAGTTACTTTTTTTTGTTGTTGTCTTTGATCATGAGATAATGCATCAAATTGAAGGAACAATTCAGAGTTTACATCCATGGAGTGCTCTGTAAGCCAGGCACGTTTTTTTGGTCAATATGTTTTGTTTTACAACATGAACATTATTTGTCTGTTGACAAAGGAGAAAAACAGCAAACTAGATGTTCTGCCCAGCATAAACATTTCCTTAGATCAGGGGTCGGCAAATTGCGGCTCATGAGCCACATGTGGCTCTTTGGGTACATTACATACATGTGGCTCTGAAGTAAAATTGAAAATGAAAATAAAACTATCATAGTTCCATTTATAAAATTTTTAAAGGATATTATTCACATAATGGTGATTTCAGTTGTTCTATGGCTTTCGAATAATTTTTAAATTGTGAGGAACAGGATTGGCTCTTCCATCTCAAAAGTTTGCCGACCCCTGCCTTAGCTACACATTCTCTCTCCCCCCCACTTTTTTTGCATTTACTTTTTTAAAAACAGTTTTATTAAGACATACATTACATACTACGTAATGCACCAATTTAAAAGTGTACAATTCAGTGGTTTTAGCATATTCACAGCATTGTGCAACCATCACTACAATGTAATTTTAGCACATTTTCCTCACCCTAAAAAGGATCCCTGTACTCATTAGCAATCACTCTCCCAGCCCTAAGCAACCACACTGGTCGCTTAAAAAAGGTCTGTTGATTCTGGACATTTCATATAATGAAATCATACAATTTGTGTCTTTTGTGACTGGCTTCTTTTATTTAGCATAATGTTTACAAGGTTTATCCATGTTGTAGCATCTATCAGTACTCCTTTATTTCTATTGCCAAATAATCCTCCATTGTGTGGATATGCCACATTTTGTTTATCCATTTATCAGTTGATAGGCATTTGAGTTGTTCCCACTATTTGCCTATTAAAAGTAATGCTGCTATAAACAGTCACAAGTGTTTGGAAGTGTGTTTTCATTTCTCTTTGGTATATACCTAGAAATGGAATTGCTCAGTCACATGGTAACTCTATGTTTAACATTTTGAAGAACAGTTAATCTATTTTCCAAGCAGCTGCAACATTTTAGAATCCCACCAATAATGTATAAAGGTTACAGTTTTGCCACAGCCTTTCCCATATGTATCATTGTCTATCTTTTCATTATAACTATCCTACTGGGTGTGATGTGGTATTTTACCATAGTTTTAAATTGCATTTCCTTATGACTAATGATGTTGAAGATTTTTTTCATGTGCTTATTGGTCATCTGTGTATATTCTTTAGCGAAATGTCTATATAGAGTGTTTGTCCATTTTTTTATTGGGTTGTTTGCCTTTTTATTGTATAGTAGTAAAAGCTTTTATATATTCTAGATGCAAATCCTTTATCCAACAAGTGATTTGCAAATATTTTCTCCCATTCTGTGAGTTGCCTCTTCTTTTTCTTCCCAGTATCATTTGTTGCACAGAAGTTTTTAATTTTGATGTAGTCCCAATTAATCTATTTTTTATGTCACGTGGCTTTTGATATCATATCTACAAAAACATTGCTTAACAAAAGTCACAAAAATTTATTTATATGTTTTCATCTAAGCATTCCATTTACTTTCTGAGCTGCCTATGAATATCTTGTCACAGGCATATAATAGTTGTAGATTCTCCAATGGCATATACTGCTAAGTTTATTTCAGATTTAGAAAAAACAATCATTTCATAGATTTTTTTGGGGGGAAAAAAGTTAAGTTTCTGAATTCCTGTTGGGTGGGCTTGGAATATGCTTTGGGAATGAATGACATCGCCATGCTTTTGTGAAAAAGAAAATAAACAATAGATATTTAGATAATAAAATGGAAAGGAGCTTGAAGTTGTTTTATTTTACAGGTCAGAAAACAAGCCCAGCAAAGTAACTAACGTAAGATATTCAGGCTCTATAAGTTAGGCAGAATGAAATATGGAAACTTAGTAATCTTAACACGACCCCAGCATTTCTCAAAATTTTAGTTAGAAATGTTTTGGTTGTAAGACTCAAAACTCCAAATCAATCCTGTTTAGGCATACAATATAAGTTAATGGTTACATTGATGAGGAAGTCCATCATTGTAGCTGATTTGAGATATGGCCAGATTCAAGGGCTCTCATAATGTCATAGGTTCTCCACCAATCCCCTACCTTCAGCTGATTGCCTCTGCTTGATTCTGTTTTTTAAAAATAGGCTTCCTCCTTATGGTAGGAAGGATGCATGAGGATGAACCAATAATTATGTCCTACTTGCTTTGCAGAAAGAGAAAATCTTCCTTGCTAACACTGATAACACTAATAGAAATGTCCCAGGGAAAATTCAGATGGTGTAGCTTGGACCACATATCCATGCCTAAGCCAACCCAAATCAGAGTATTGTGCTAGTCCTACCAGATTTTAGGCACTTCCTTCCTCAGTGACCCGGAGGGCAACCTCACTTGAACAAGAAAGAATAGATTCTCCACTGGAAAGAGAGGTTCATTTTATGTGAAGAGAGATGTGCTAGTTCCCGTGCTTCCTAAATGCTGAGATTTGTTAGTAGGTGGTATATGAAATTTTTTTGGAAAAAGACTGAAAATTTTAAATTATAAAAATACCGTAGCTTTGATGATGGACTACTACATTACTTAAATTAAAATTCCAGCAGAATTACATATTTTCTGATTTTATTGACTGTGGAAGAAAGCATATTTTCACATAGAATTTGACCCCTGACATTGTGGAAAGGAAATAATAGGTGTAAAGCTCTTAGTCCAAAGAGATGGGAAGATGTGTTTTGTTTCTCTGCTCTTTGAGCAAGCAATTCTTCCCATATTAGATCTGCTGGCGGGAGAGTGTTCCAAGTACAAAGCATTTTTTTTTTCAGGCTCCCTCCAACCACTTACTAATTGGGCTGATTTGGCCACTTGCCTCTTTCAAATATAAAGAGGGTGACCAAAATTACCGGGAAATGGCTAATTAAACCCACAATGGGAATATTATTTCTATGAGTAACTACTTTACAGTATAAAATCAAGTCCCAAATTTAATCACAATATTATCTCTGTTTAATAGCTATTCAACTATTCAACCTGGAATTTTCATTTGATAAGCAAATAAGCATAGCGGCGCTCTCTCTCTCTCTCTCTCTCTCTCTCTCTCTCTCTCTCTCTCTCTCTCTCATATATATATATATATATATATGTATATGCATATGTATATGCATATACATATATATATATAACTATAACATATATATAGTTATATAGATATACAGATATATAGTTATATAGATATAGATAAATATAGAGATAGATAGATAGATAGATAGATAGATAGATAGATGATAGATAGATAGACAGATAATGTTCCAATTCAGTGTTAGTAAAGGCTATTAAAGTCAAACTAAAATTAAAGGCAAATTTGGAAGGTTTTATATCTTGATTTTAACTTGATTAGCATGTTATGACTGATTATAATGTATACAAACAACTTGCTAGATCGTCAGCTTATATAAGCTCACCATTAGGAAACATGTAGCTATACTAGCTTGGCAAACATCATATTTGAAAAGGTACTTCTTGTCATTCACTTTGCTTGATGTTTTCATAACTGACTTAAGTGAAAATAAAAACAGCCATATTATTTCTGCATAAAATAAAAAACTCAACATGCATATGATCACCACCTTGAAGTATAGGGTTAATTTCACTTATGATGCTACTGAAATTGTAGCAAATAACTTAAAACATGTATAAGCTTACTCATATTTCTAAAAATGTAATATGATTAATAATAATAGCTGACATTTTCACTGAGTTCTAAAAAGTTTATGTATATTATTTCATTAATTTTCACAATAGCATTCTGGTTTAAGAACTATTTTACAAATGAGAAAACTATTTTTACAGAAGTTGTTTAACTTGAAAGTGTGAGACTGAGTTGGTTTTAAAAATCAGGAAGTCTAACTCACATCTGTTACCAGTACAAATACTGCCTGTACTTGTAACGGACATCACACACTCATTTTCCCTCTATTATGCTAATTATTAAATATCAGTTGGATGCTACTTTCTGGAAAAAGGAAAAGTGTATCAATCGATGGGACAATATTTATAATATACGTTTTGTAGCATGTGGAATTTAATAGTTATAATTAAACTCAGGTATCTGTTCAAAAATAAAACACTTTCTGGAGGTTTTTATGAGAGCTTTAATTTACTTTTTAAAATTGGCTATTAGATGTACTTTTGCATACTAGGTTATTCACAGGATTTTGATAAATGAAATGTAATAATCTTTCTTACTATGTCATTGATTACCTTGTTGAGTTTATGCATTGTTGAATTATTTCTTAAAATATCCTGTAATTTCCGGCGCTCTATAATTTTTAAAATTTGGTCATTTTCTGTTAAATGCAAAAGAGATAAAAACCTAAGACAGCCCAAATTCAAAATTGTCGGTTTCCAATCCCAGGAACATTAGGGTTATTCAGTGATGATGGCAATATATTTAGTTTGGCCTGGATGAACTGATCAGATTCCATTCTGAGAAGCCTGGCAAGGGGCTTATGGAGAAGAAGTATGTTTGCTTTTCTAATTTCAGTTATTTTGTAGTGGAGAAGAGAGAACTAAACTTTCCCCAAATGGCCTTTCAAAAGTAAGAACAGCTCTAAGAAGATGCAGTATATGGAGAGGTGGAATCAAGATATGATATTTTTGGCCTAGATACCCTTCCCCGAATTCCCATGTAACAAAAGAAAAGTCACTTAGCCAAATGGTCCACTTTCCACTGTCTTAGATTCAAATGCAATTGGTAGTAGGAGACCTAGAGAAAGTCTTCCTGAGCCAGAAAAAAACAGTATCAGGAATGATTTGGTTTCAAGGATATTTTGGATTTGGGTTACTTTGAACAAAACTGTTTCTATATACTAACCACTATTTTCTTTTTTTATATACATTTTGAACCTCTACTCAATGCTTAAATTTATCTTACCCTATTCCCTTGTTTCACGAATGAGACACCTGGGAAGGTATGCAACTTGTTCAAGTTCACTGAATGACAAGAGTATTGACTGAGGTCCAGGACTAACTTCCTGTCTTAAATGTTGGTGAAATCGTCTCTCTAGAACCTCATGAATAAGTCCTATGGACTGCGTTTACACTAATGAACTCAGCCTCTAAACTCAGCAAACATTACTCCTCTCTACCTTCATAAATAGTTCATTGAGGACACAAACTTTAACTTGTATTCTCTTCTATCTTGCTACACAACTAGATAAAAGCAGATGCTCCGTAAATAGGGTAAGGTGGCTCATTGAATTTCTAGACATATTTCTTCATTTCAAAGCCACGTTAAAGTGCTCCAAAATGAGAAGAAGTACATGCGGTTTTTCTTTGGTTACCTTACCAGAATGGCAAGTTTAAGCTTTCAAGCCATTTAGATAGATATATAAATAGATAGGTAGATAGATGATAGATAGATTATAGATAGATAGATGATAGATATCCTCAAAGAGCAAATTACTAAGAGCAGGAATTAATGGGAAAAATTGTGTGAGACAAAAAACATAAATGTGCCTGATGAATAAAAGTGAAATGAAATGTGAAAATTGGATGGTTAGGCAAAATAAGTGAATGAGCAAAATAGAAATGTACTGTGTACTTTTTAAACCTTAATTATCTAAATAAATGACTCAATTCTTTGAATCAATAAGGTATAGGGCAAGGGACCCAGATTGAGGGTCAGAGAATCTGAGTTCTTAGCTTGGGGTCGGCCCTAAGCATCTGCGTGACCTTGGCCAAGTCACTAAAATGTATGCTGTACTTCCCTGGTTCATTCAGTGGACATTATCCTTGCCATGAATCATAGAATCATAGATTAATATGTATCATAGCAATAGCTAATGATTTTTAGGTGTTTATTATATAAGTTCCTTACATCTATCATGTAATTTAACACTTAAAACAATCTGATGAGTTATAATAAAAATTCTATGCAAAATTGATTCAGTCATTACTTGTACACCCATTTTCAGGCCAGGAAATAGGTTTAGTGAATTTAAGTGTTGTAAAAACGGGAGTTTGAAACTTTGTTTCTGTGACTCCAGCATATATCTTCTAATAAGTATGTAATAGAAAACAGGAAGTTGAAGATCAAATTCAGTACTGGTTTTCTGGTTGGGTAAATCAAGTAGAAAAGAGCTATATTGCACAGCAATTTAAGAGCAGCTGGAAAGAAATTCTGCTAGCTAATATGATTGCCTTCCTCTGTAATGAATGTATTCTAAGGTTAAGAGGAACGACTGGCCATTTGGGAAGCAGAAAGTAATGACTTATACTTGATAGGAAAATGCAATTTTTTATGAGGTAAGGATTTGTATTACCTTTCTATCATAGCTGTAACAAATTGTCACACATTTAGTAGCTTAAAACAATACATATTTACTATTTCACAGTTCTATAGGTTAGAAGTCCTGTGAGTGTGGATAGTTTGCAAGTCTTACAAAGCCAAAATCAAGGTGTTGGCAGAGCTGTGTTCTCTTCTGGAGACTCTGGGAAAGAAGCTACTTCCAGACTCATTCAGGTTGTTGGCAGAATTCAATTCTTTGAAGCTTTAGAGCTGAAGTCTTCATTTCCTTGCTGGCTGTTAGCTTGAGGTCTAACTTTATCTCCTAAGGCTTATCCCTAAGCCCCAATCAAGATGAACTAAGTCTGGATTTATTGGAGTAGAATTTAGGCAATGCTCTTTTTTGTTTGTTTGTTTAAAGGTGTCAGGAAATTACAATATGCTTGTGAGGGTGAATAACACCCCAAAACACTAGTTTTCTTCAACTTGATTAAATTCATTTTGTAAGTTATTCATCCAAACACACTTTCTGCACAACCTCTTTCTGTCCCCACCCAGCCAGGGCTTGGAGTCCCGAGCTAGATAGGATACATGTCCTATTCCTATTGTGCACACAATGTAGTAGCACAAACAGACACAGGAGGGAATAATTACAACATCATATGATACATTGTAAAATAGGTATTTGAAAAACTCATTCTGGGAGCTCTGAGACATTAATTGTGCTTGGGACATTGCAGAATGATTTTGCTTGATTTATGCTTGATAGTTCTTTTCAAAATTGTCTGCCCAGGACCCAGAGACAGAGATTTATGTGTGTCCCGGTCTCAGCATGCTCCAGTGAGGAAGATGCATTTATACTGTACTTCTCAAAATTTAACAGGCTAAGAACTTCCTCAGGTGTTTATTAAAAATTCAGATTCACAAGTCCTTCTCCCAAAGATGGAGTCAGAGGGTCTGTGGTCGGGCGCAGATACTTAAAAAATGTTCAGCAAGTCCTGGGGGTGACTGATGTAGGTGATCCATGAACCCACACTTTGTGGAACACTGGTTCATGCTACATCGGTGACTTGGTACCTGTTCATTCAATAGCCTAAAACTAATGCAAGCCCCAAGCAATCTTATAAAAAAGGATGTATAGTTTGAGTTTCTTACATCAGTAACCGATCTTTAGGAAAGAGAAACCTCATTATATTTTGTTTTTCTTAATGGTTTCATGTATTGAAATATTAGGGGCATTCTAGGCCATGATAGGGGTGGGGAATTAAAACTTTACCTTGGCATTTCTATCTCAAAGATCCTATTGGAAGTAAAGACAGTATTTTGCAAGAATAATTCTAGTATAAAGACTCAGATTTTGCAAAAAGAAAACAAACAAAAACAACAGTGAAGAGAAAATAATAGGTAACTGGGAGCATGCATTTTGACATCTTTCCCAGTGGCACAATCTATTCTAAATAGTTAGAATGACAGGAAGGAGTTTGCATTTGCCCTACAGGTATGGAATACGGGGATTGGAGAGGAGCGCTTATTCCTTGTTCAGATTCAGGAGAAATATAGCTTGTTTAACATACCACAAACTAAGGCATGTACTAGATAAGAAAACAGCCTCGCTTTGCTTACACAAAGGTTCGGGACACTTCATGGCAACTTAGATATGTATGGGGAATGCCACTGTCAGCCAGTTTCATAGCAACTGGACTGTGGTATAGGGCCTGTAAAAATCCAAGATATTTTGGAAATAGAGAAGTGGAAGTTGAAAGTTGGCACTGGTATGCATTTACAGGGTTTATGTTTTTGTGTTCTGATAAACTAGTATTTATTAAGTTACGTTTATGTATAATTTTTATGTAGAATAAAAAATGCTTTCCTTTGGAGTAAGCCAAGAAGATTGGTTAAAATGTATGGGCCTGGAAATGTAGATCCATGAAAAATGTCCTGTGATGCAGGGTCCATGGCGAGTGTAAAAAATGAAACCAGAGTGATGTTGCATAAAACCTTGAGTGACTAGGAAGTTGTATTTCAAAAGTTATTCGAGGTTTTAAGACATTCTTTATCTCTCAAAGTTCTTTCTGTGATGAAATAAATCATTTTTATTCTGTGTTGTTGAATCTTTGGGCAAGAAGCATGAGACTATTTAGAAATAAGCTTTTTTTTTTTTTTATTCCATGTGAACAGTAAAGAAAATCATTTTGTTTCTAGTAGTGGAACCAAATCTTCAGTTGTTTTTTTTAAATTTGAGAAGTGAAAATAAAAATGCATTTATAGGATTCCTAAGGCTAACAATTAGAGAAAATGCCAGGAACTGCTCATGGTACTGTTGTGATTACAAATTCCCTTAACAGTTCAAATTAGAGCTTTTTCAGTTTTGAAGAGGTCCTTTTCTTATTAAACAAATCTAAGCACACTTAAAAAAAATCCACTGACAGATTTAATAATTTATCTTGACCTGCTGCTGTACATATATACTTGATCGCTCCTCAAAATTGAAAAGGAACTACCATATTTCACAAAGCAACATGCAACTCAGTTGTCAATAAAGAATTTAACAAGATCTGAAAGAGATTCACAATGATTTGCTTAACTAGCTTTGGCTAATTACTATCAAATGTATTTTAGTAAAGATAAATTTGAAATAAGCTAAATATATAGAAGGAAGAACCACTTGCCAAATGAACTTAGTAGACACAGTAGGCAAAGAATGAATGAGCTTAACCGAGAAATGCAACATACATCTCCTGGTAACAATCACATCTACCAATATGAGACTCAATATAAATTGACTTCCAGGTGTATCTGCAATGGCATTATCTACATGTCCAGTCATGTTTCCTCCATTATTGATCTGAGAACTCTTGCTGAGAGGAGTGATTCTTCCATAACTACCACTCACCACATATGTCTGCTGGCAGGGAAATTTGAAAAGTCCTTTATAGAGTAGATGACTCAAGCGAATTGGATCACCATATGCAATGCATATTGCCAGATATCACAGAGAGTACAAGTGTCCACCATGTGTTTGAAACACTGCCATCCAAACTTGTTGCTGCATCCTTAGTAAACCCAGGGGCACAGATCTGACCCTTTGATTAGAAGTGCTATAAGTTTACAGAGCGCAAAATACAACCTTGTTCCTAGCAGCCCCCTTTCTAGATAGCTAGGGAATAGGGTGAGGAAGGAAAGCTATAAATGTGGAATGATTAGCATTGATAAATATTTTATGAGTCCTCTTACAATATCAGTGCCAGAATGACCTAATGAACAGTAAAAGATATTTCATTAAGATGCTTTTGGGAACTCTGATTTTGAAGCCTACTCAATAAGCATAATAACTGCTAATGTTGGGTGAAATATGTTTCAAATATATTGGGTTTGGGAAAACTCCAAACATGTTTTTAAAGCACTTTCCCCTTTTGATTTTTGAATCCATGTACAGATTAAAAGTAATTCAATACTGACTCATGTGTAAATCATCAAAGTATTATTTCATAAAAACCTATCTGATTTCCAAATAGAATATTATTTCTTTACATTCTTATTTGTATATTTCTGTATTATATATATTCAGTACAGAAAAACGTGAACTACCATTTTAAATTTGACTTAATCTTTATGATTTCCAAAGTCATGACAGTACACTACACTTTGTTCAATATCCAAACAACCACAGAACTCAAAACTGAATAGTTTCAGGACTTTATCTTGTAGGAAAGTAAACAGGTTGATATAAGAACTTTTTGTCCCCAATTTTCATTGTCAGTACAGAATCAAATACTACCTAAAGCCTTCTAATAGAAGAAATGAGAGTTAATTAGTAGTTATGATTAGTGTTCTTGATTTAAAATCCAGGAAGTACTTTATTGGCTCATTTTCATTAATTTATAAAGCAAATATAAATTAACTGCCAGTCACAAATGATACAAAGATTAATCAGATATAGTCTCTATGTTTGAGAAACCTTACCAGCAAGAGAAATAGATATGTATAACTAAGACTAATAGCACCACATTCCAATAAATGATTAAAGAAAGTTATTGAAAGGAAGATTAAACTATAGTTAAATTTTATAATCTTTTTGTAATATTCTAATTCTTTGAAATTTAGATAAAACATTCATTTATTGAGTTGTCAGAAAAGTCATGACGCATTTTTGCAATAGATTGCACTAGTTTATTTTTGGAAGTACTAGAGTTATTTGTGTATGTTATTGCTATGTCATTTGACAGCTGACAGTTCTAGCTTCATTTTAAAAAAAAATTAAGTAATTTGGTTCACTTTTGGAGATTTTACAACAAACTGAAGATGTAAGACCAAATTGTGCATTTTCACCATATTTTACTATTATACTTCCTTAAAGGGAAGAACGTGCACCAAGCTTGTGAAAAGTTGCATAAAGTTTATGGTGACCATGCTCTACAAGAATGTCAGTGCCAACGATGGTTCACAAAATTCCGTGCTGGTGATTTTGATCTCAACAATGCTCCTTGGTCAGGGAGGCCCTCTGAGGTTGATAATGACAAAAAGACATTCATTGATCGAGTCAAACCCATGTTACACAACAAGAGAGATTGCAGAAATATTGAACATCCATCATTCAAGCATTCATGACCACCTGAAGAAGCCAGGATACGTAAGCAAGCTCGATATTTGGGTTCCTCATGAACTCAAAGAAGTTAATTTGATGGCGCATATAAACATCTGCAATATACTCATTAAACGTGAGGAAAACGATCCTTTTTTTGAAGCGACTGATAACTGGTGATGAGAAGTGGATTGTTTACAACAATGTGGTGTGCAAACAGTCTTGGTCCCGATGTGATGATTCGCCTCAAACGACATTGAAAGCAGACATTCATCAGAGGAAAGTTATGCTCTCAGTGTGGTGGGATTTTAAAGGTGTCGTGTTTTTCGATCTCCTACCAAGGAACCAAACAATCAGTTCGAATGTGTACTGCTGACAATTGGACAGTTTGAATGAATTCATCATCTAGAAACGTCCAGAGCTTGTTAATTGTAAAGGAGTTGTGTTCCATCGCAACAACATGAGACCACCACACACAAGTTTGATCACCCAGCAAAAATTATTGGAGCTTGGATGGGATGTGTTGCCACACCCACCATACTTGCCTGACCTTGCGCCATCAGGCTTCCACTTATTTCGCCCTCTTCAAAACTCCTTGCGTGGTATAACGTTCAATTCAGATGAGGCTGTAAATCAACACTTTGTTCAGTTTTTTGCAAATAAAGAGGTCCTTCTAAGAACAAGGAATTATGAAGCTCACTGAAAGATGGCAAAAAGTTATCGAAGAAAACATCATTGATTGATCTTTGTTCTTTATATAAATAAATTACCTTTGAAAAACATATAAAAATACATCATGACTTTTCCGACAACCCAATAGATTGTTCAGTATCCCAAGTATCCTTGATAAATGAAATTTGATGTTTTTCCATCTAATGGAAAACAACAAATATGTGTGACAAAACTCAAATATATTGTAAGTGAAAGAGACTTTACAAAATTGGAATAACTTTTAAAAATATCATTTTAATAGTTTCTTTTTAAAAATTTCAATATATCATATAAATTACTTTGGCTCATTAAAATGATATTAATAATTATATCAATCAATATTTCAGGTCATGACCCCAGGATTTAAGAAGTTCTTCAAGACAATGTCAAATATGATCCAAGAGAAAATGTGATTTGAGTCTGGAGACAATTGTGCATGTAAGTATTGGAAAATTAGATTTTCTTATGGTAAAATGTAATAAAAACTGAACTATCAACTCATTAATTACTGAATTGCAAAAACTTTGATTCATTTTTTTTTCTTCTGTTACAACATGCATGGTTTTATTAATATCTAAAATTAATACACTGTTTCTAATTTTTGGTTATATTTTTAAGAATAACTAGTAATAAATCCCAGTACAGCAGACAGAAGAGAATACGTTATCCAAAAGAGTGCTACACTTAGAAAGAAAAGCTGCTCCCAGGTGAGTCATTGGTGAGGGAAGCAATGGCATAGATTCTATGTGCTAGTTAATGGGATGTTCCCATTTCATGTGATAATAAAAACAATAAGCAAAACACGTGGAAAAGTTTCTTTCTAATTCTTATTCTAACATTTGCCCTGTAATAAAAATCATTACAAGTTTCCTAACAAAATTCAATCTAAGTTCATAGTTCACTGGCAAACATCTATTGATTGGATTTTTTAATCTTCTTTGAAAAATGTATTTTATACATTCAGTTAAGTAAATAATATATTTCATGACTATACCAGGATAATTCATATCTCATAAAAATACTGTCAGAGAAGCTTGCTATTGGACCCCCTAGGGAGTGAGCATTAGAGACTTTATCCCAGCAATGTCTGTCTCTTAGAATTAAGAAGTTAAGGTTTTTTTTTTTTTAATTTTATTAAAAGGGTGGTTTTTTGGACGCCCTTTTTCATTAGCTCAGAATTATACTGATCATTAGAAATATTTAAAAGAAGTATATTTTTTTTGCTATTATCCATCTTCTATGTTTAATAATGTAGATGACTTAGGGGATTTTTTATTTCGTGGTTATAAAAGCAATTGAATCATTCAGTGAAGCATACTTTCTATTAAATTATAAGGCCATTTAAAAGAAATATGGATACTGATTCTCAAGAAATTGGTCCATTAGCAATTTCTTCCCTTAAAGTATTGAAGACTCAGAAAATTAAAAATGAGATTAATATTTATAGGAAATAAAGGTAAACTTTATAGTAAATATGTCATCAAAATATGTGCATTTATGTTCTTGCAAAACTCTTTATTTTGATGTTAATCATTTTATCCCAATTTTGGTAAACAAAATGTTTTCTATTACCAAAATATATATATGTAAGAAGCTTTCTTGCTTGTAATACTAATTAAATTAACCTAAAATGTATTTAATGAAGCTCTTTAATATTTTAAAGCATGATGCTATTAAACTGGTAATACATAAGACTATTAATCAAATCTTTAAAGCAAAGTTATTGTGTAGTTTTAAAGAAATTTTCTGTTGAGAGCCATGTATATTTATTTCATAAATTTGATGGATGAATTAAATTCTTTTTATTTTCTATTGCAGTTTGATTTATATTATATAGCATATTTTTTTGGCATTAATGATGGAGAAAAAGTGTATGCTGTGTTTTCTGCTTCTCTTGCCTTTTTTTATGGTAAGCATAAATTTTTCTAAGTATCTGCCTATCTATGAGTATTTCTGTTTTAACTTCCAATATATCTATAGCTGGTAAAGGTGAATCACAACAAAATGACATGCAGTTATCTGATGCATAAATTAAGTACATTTTTACATCCAATCAACACAGCAATAATTGATTCCTTTTAGTGTACACTTGAAGGCTTTTCACCCCACAGCAGGAACTACAGGATAGTGGCACGGCTGGGTATGGGGCATGTCAAAGTGAGGAAGGTAAATGAATACAATATGCAAGACACCAGACAAAAGTAATTATCAGAGTTTGAAAAAAAAAAAAAGAATACTTCTATAGTCATACATAGTAGATAAAATGTTTTCAACCAGACCTGTTGATTCTGAGTTAAAACTATTAAAAACACAGGTCCTAACCTGTTGATTTTTCTCCCATTCTGCCAACTGATTGACTTATATTGATAAAAAAAAGTAATTCAGAACCAGGCACTATATTTTAAATTAATTTCCTCATCCATTCATTCAAAGAAGCACTAAGTGTCCATTTTCTAGCAGGCACTGATGCTAAGTATGGGGCAGGTGTGTACACGAGCGTGTGACCTCATGTGCACCTTTGCATGTCTATGTGGGATGTAGGGCTAGAGGGGCAAAGCAGACAAAAGGTGACTAAAAAGCAATTGCTATACCGGAGGAAATATGTATCTTATATGTTTCATTTTATTTTTAGTTGCAGAAATATTTTGTTCATATTTTTCTCTGTTTCACATAAAATCATAACTGTATTCTTATCTCATTATATGTATGAGAAACTGAGAGACATAATCTCACCTACTTCTGTGCCAGCAAATAATTTTCCTGTGGTGTTTCCAAGCAAACCCCACAGAGATTCAAACAAAGAAACTCAAGAAAAATATAGAAAACCTAAACTGGAAAAAAGCAAGGCTACATTCCTGTCAGCATTTGTATTCGAAAACATTCTCAAGTCTAGGAGAAGTCCAAATTCTGCACTTCGTAGACCTTATCTTGGATAAATAGACTAGAATTCAAGAAACAGGACTCCTGTTTCTTTAGCTCACACCCTCCACCGAGCTTGCCAATGAGCTTCCCAGGCCAACATTGATTCCCAGCAGGTAATTCTGTAACAGATTACCAATCCGATTATTGTGATTGAAGGAACTGTGGCAGTTTCTCAGACAGTGTGCAAATCTGAGTTTTTATTTTAAGTAAGAGTAAATATATTGATTTTATGCGATTCTATAAACTTACTGAAAGCAGGAGAAAAATATTAATTTTCCTGATGTTTTGAATTTCTCTTTATTACTTGTGCAGCATAACTGCTGCATACATCTTTATTAGAAAATTAAAACTAAAGAATGAAAGAGTTCATGTTAAATGGTGGTCAGGTGATGCTGAAACTTGAGTGGTACCACACGCTGAGGGAATGTTACTATTTAGACATCATAAATTCAACTTTCTGCTAGACAACAGAAAATCAAGAGTAAGGGGAGAAAATAAGAGTAGAAAGACAACTGCTTATGGAAAATAATCAATAGAAATAATGCAAAAATTAAGAAGAAATAAAGTTGAAAAGAGGTTTGTACATTCTTCACATTACAAAATAGGAAAAAGCATTGTAAAAATCAAAGTGGACTTGAAGCTTAAAATTGTGCTACTAAATTGGAAGGATATAATATATAGATTCCAACATCTTAACTGATGTGCCCAGAATAAAAATTCTACTTACTGACATCACAGATGAAGTTTTCAATATTTTGATTATCAAAATATAAAAATGGCAACAATTATGAGCATTATCATGTGCCATATACTCCCCTCTGTTATCTTGATACCATTTTATTCCATTTTACGAAAAGAAAGCAGAGGCTTAGGGGGTTGACTATCTTGCCTACATTCACAGAGCAGGCGAAAATGTAGTGGTAGCTTTTGAATACAGCTCTGCCTGCATTCCACAGCACATGTCCTGGAGCGCCCGAGCCTCCACAGGCTTTAGAGAGCCAAGCATCGACTGGTCTTCCCTACTCTACTGTTGTCAATGTCTTGTTGGTCACTTGAAGTTGGACGTGATAGGGGATATTTACTGAGAAAGAGGCAAACACTACCAGTCAGGATTTTCCCCCCAGAGCCAGTTGACCAGGCAGCACATCACCAGTTATTGTTTTCTACTGTGACAGACTGCCTACAACAGACATTTTCACAATGCTGAAGTTTTATTATTTTTTTTAATTCCTTAGATTCTTGTCATAGCAGAACCAGAAGAGGGTCATGATGACCTGAATCAGTTGGGTGTTACTAGAAATAAAATCATGACAGCTCAATATGAATGTTACCAGAAAATTATGCAAGACCCCATTCAACAAACAGAAGGTAAACATGACTTGAATTTTAAATGCATTTGATATTTTTTCTAAAAGAAAACGACCCCATTACACCATTATGGGTTTCTTAGTTTCATTATTATAAATGGGTTAGTTGCTAATTTTTCTGGCACATGAGCAATTTTATTTATTTATTTATTTAATTTTTTAAAAAAGATTTTTATTGGGGAATTGGGGGAAGGGGAACAGACAAGTTGCTGTCATTTTGTTCTTCAGTCTAGTTGTGGACTGCCGCTCACTGCGGCTGCTGGCTACACACGGTAGCCCATGGCAACCCACTGCAGCAAGGGCTGCAGCCTATGCCATCANGAAGGGGAACAGACAAGTTGCTGTCATTTTGTTCTTCAGTCTAGTTGTGGAGGACGTTGTTTCACTGGCCCAAATTGGCACCATCATTGCGCTCTCCCCGGGCGAGGCAGATCAGTTGCCGGCTTCTGGACTGCCGCTCACTGCGGCTGCTGGCTACACACGGTAGCCCATGGCAACCCACTGCAGCAAGGGCTGCAGCCTATGCCATCACCGGAGACTCATGGCTACCCAGCTCCAGGTTGAGCTGTTGTTCAGTATCTTAGCTGTAGAGGGCAGTGTCACTGGCCCTCATATGTGGGATCTGAACCGGGGTCCTCTGGCGTCCCACGCCAGTTCTTAACCAACGCACCACTCGGCCAGCCCTGGAAAAATATTTGATAGTACAATCTACAAGGTTTACATAAATAAAATGTTAAAAGTAGATTATTATTAATATCTATAGCTGTCAAAATGAACTTGCTTGTGAGAAAGAAAAAATAAGTGGTTTTTCCACCGTGGTAAACTTTTAAAACCTTAATATAAGTGAACAATATAATTTGTTCATATTTAGAGAAGTATTTACACATATCTGCTCAAATATTTTTATTATATATTTATCCTGTTAAAAAATATCTGTAAAATATGCCAGACAATGACAAATTATCTGATATTAGGTCAATAGGGGTTGAATTATCAAGTATTGAAATATTGGTATACAAATTCCGTGTTAACTAATCCAGCTTTTCATTTTATTCCATTAAAATCTGTATTATTAGCATAAAACAATTGAATAACACCTTCCAAATCATCTAGATATATGTAAAAGTATGCTTCAAATCTAATTGTTGAACAACAGAAATAGGTTCATGAGGGTTTCATAATAAAATAATTTTCTGACTAAATAAGTTTAGAATCACTGCATTAATAGATTTTCCTATTGGAACTTCATAACACACTTTGTAATTTTAAATACTCCAGAAAGTATTGCAATAAAGAACTGTTTTTATTTTAATATTGTATTTCCCAATGTTGTTGAACCACAGCACATTTTTAAATGGGATACCTACTCATGTCTCACTCAAATGTCAGACAACACAGTTTGAAAAATTCTGGACCTTGTAATTTATTTTGCTGCCAGTGTTCTCGCTTATCAGATAGAATCTTTTGAGCAATGACATGGACTTGTTTGAGATGCCTTCTAAAATAATACCAGGAAATTTTTCTCTGACAGACCACAAAATGCACTTTATTTAATAATGTAGAGAGACAAACTATTTAAATAAGCACTTGGAAATCACTGGAAAGAAAACCGAGATCATGCGAGGTTGTTTTTTTAAAAATTAGAGTTATTTAGATATTCAGGGCAATAGAATTTTTTTCTACTTACATGAGGCCTAGATTAATTCTGAGATTGCTGTGCAAATCTATTAGACATAATAAACATCTCATGCAACACTCATGGTCTAAGCTTTTTCTAGATATCACTATATTTAATTTAGAAATTAATTATTCTAATAATTACTTGGTGAAAAATCCAAGTGATTGCTGCATACTCATGCACCGCATGACAGTGTTGCAGTCAATGATGATCCACATATAAGGTGGTAAACCAGAGAGCCTAGGTGTGCGGTAGGCTAGGCCATCTAGGTTTGTGTAAGTTTACTGTGTGGTGTTGGCACAATGACAAAATCACCTAACAATGCATCTCTCAAAACATATCACCGTCATTAAGCGGTGCCTGACTAGATTTTATATAACGTCTTCATTTTCAGTAGACAATCTTTATTCCATGTCAGTGTGAAGCCACCATTAAGAATGCATGTCTTCATGTCTACCTAGACGGAGTAGTAATCCCTAATTTTTACTCTTCCCTGAGGCATCTACTGCAACAGAACCTGGGATGGCTGGCTGTGCTGGAATGATGTGGCAGCCGGGACGGAATCAATGCAGCATTGCCCTGATTACTTTCAGGACTTTGATCCTTCAGGTAATAGCAGAAATTTATATATGATGTCTTTGACATCCACTTAATAAACCTAAATTTAATTAAATCACTGTTTTGTTTTATTTATTTTTTTAATTTTAAAGAAAAAGTTACAAAGATCTGTGACCAAGATGGAAACTGGTTTAGACATCCAGCAAGCAACAGGACATGGACAAATTACACTCAGTGTAATGTGAACACACATGAGAAAGTGAAGGTACGTAATAATTAAAATTGAAATTTAATTTACACTATCTATTTAGAAAGTTAGTTACCAATACAGTATGAAGAAAATTTAGCTAGTACTCCATTCCATTGTAAAGCCATTCCATAATATACTTTGAGAAAAACTGTAAGAGAAGTATCTTTGTAGAAATTATTAATATTGATTCTTTCATTACACTGAGGAAGTAATTCTGCTAGGTAATACTGTATTTACAAGTCAATGTCTCAGTATTAGAATTTCAAACTTTCCAAAGGCGGGTGGGGAAACATACTTTAAAAGTGTAAGCAGGGCCGGCCAAGTGGCTCAGTTGGTTAAGAGCTCACTCAAGAGTTTGAGCTCTGAGCAATAGCAGTTCGATTCCCGGCCCAAGCTGAGCAGCCGCTGAGCTGCCAACTGGTGGCAGGATGGCTCAGCTTAAAAAAAAAAAAGTGTAAGCAAAGGGAAAATTTTGATTTGTGGTGGAATTTTTAGAATTATGTTCAGGGAACGTGCTCAAGTATACAAGATAAGACCAGCAGGGTTGAAACTGTTCTATCTGTCCCTCAGCAGAAGGCTTTCATTCTGACTGGCTATTAGGTCACATTCTCACTCAAATCCTGCTTTTAACACCATACATTAAGTCAAGGTTAGGCACAGCTTGTCATAACAATAAAGCTTTGATAGAAAGTGCCTCCATATATTTGCACATGTGTGTATATATAAAGGCAGTTTGTCACAGTGATTAAAACTGAGTCCTGATACGACTTCATGTTTCTGCCCATTACCAACTATGTGACCTTGAGCAAGCCTTAAATCCCCTCATGCATAAAATGGGGATCACAATAAACCAACTCTCAAGATTTTCATAAAAATGGGCTTAATACAAGGAAAATACTTAGAAACTAACAAGCATGTAGAAAGTACTTGATAACTGTCAGCTATCATAATTATAAATGAGGTATTCTTTGTTTATTTAGAGAAGGGTTTGAAAAGAATTATAAAAATAAGCAATAAAATGGTAGATTACAAATAAACAGAATACAGAAAAATAAAAATCATAAAGAAAAAGTCAAGGAAGTCAAAGCCAGGGGAAAGTCAGAACATTTTCTTATAGACCATAGCTAAGCTACCATATTAAGATTTGTCTCAGAGCCTCAAATATGTCAAAGGAAAAGGAGTAACCCAGTTGGGAATGAAAGCCTTATCTGGCATTTAAGTAAACAACAAAAAGAAAATCATCAAATAGCCTTTGATTTAAGGTGCACGAAGTGATAGAGTGAAAATTGTCAATGTCCTTCAAAATATAAAATGCTAGTTTCATATATTACACAACCTAGGTCAATAAAATCATTTCTTTGTATATTTAACATACAACTTCTAATTTCTTAAACAAAAAGGGCATACAATTTATAAATTTTGATGTCACTGGATAAATTTGCATAAATATTCTTCGTTCCACCTGTATTCAGGCATTTATTGGTTGGCAAGCTAACTGACAAGGCTATCAGATCACATGTTTTTAAATATGTAATTTATTCTATTGAACTGGATCTTCTACACATGCAGTATTATAATATTGATATGAACCTTAATTTTTTTTTATGCATACAAATTATAGACTGCACTGAATTTGTTTTACCTGACTATAATTGGACATGGACTATCTATTGCATCACTGCTTATCTCACTTGGCATATTCTTTTACTTCAAGTAAGTACATAGAAAATACATTTTTTTTAACTTACCAATTATTTCTGGTGAATGCAGTGTCATGTGCATGTTTATGTTATGTGCTGACAAAATATATGAAATATTGATGATGTATAACGTTTGAAATAAATTGAATGTTTAGAATACTTTGAAATATGTTAACCTTATCTTGACTTTGTAAAATATATAGAGAGAAAACTGATGAAATATCGTAAGCCCAACTTTACAAAATTAGTAGACATGCAAAAATGAAGTTATGTAGTAAGGAGGGTGCCAAAATCCGTATGTAAACCTGTGTGTATTTGCTTTGAACACTATCAAATATTATAGTCCTTCTGAATTGAACTTTCATATTCTTGGTCAATTTTAGTAATGACCAAGAATATGAAATTTCAATTCATAGAAGAATAAGTAACAAGAATAAGTAATGTTAGCAATGACATTTAATATATATTATGAGGATAATAATCTCAATATATTAATGTTAGGTTATTTTTGCTGGTTTGGGGGCTTTGTCATTAAAATGATGAAATTATACATTGAATTTTACTTGAAATTACAATTCCTTTTGGGGTATGGGGGAAGAGTAAGTTCCAATTTCTAGATTCAACAAATGATTTTTTAAATTGATAGGAAAGTAAATTCCAAAAACATACATACATTATCTTATGTATTAATGTGGTTTTCATAATTTTGATCACCACCGATAATTATAGCATGAAATGTAAAGAATGATTAGCTATATTGTCTTCTTCTTCTCTTCCTTCGCTTCTCCCTCCTAGTAACAATCATTAGCTTGTTACCAAATAGAGTACTGGCACATCAAAATAATCCAAATCCAGAAATTTTTAGAGTTGGATGTTAGCTACATATGGAACTCAAGCATTATCAACTTTGAGTCCATAGTCCATCAAATATTCAGAGTTAATCAAATAGTACACAAACCAACCAAATTAACTCTCAGGGGGAAAAAATGCAATCCTTAATTAAAAACAAACTATAATTTTGAGACACAAGACTTGCACTTACTTTTGCAATATACTTGTTAAAAATTTTAAGACACTTTAAGCATGTTACTAATTTTTAAATAAGGAAAATAAATATATATATATATATATATATATATATATATAAACTGCAATTCTAATATCCTATTGAGCAATTATTTCTATTTTTATAACTCTATTTCATGTGTATCTGTTTTTACAGTTTTAATTATAATACACTAAATATTTTAACTATTTCTATAAGTTAGCATTATATAATTAATACTTTCCATATCGCTAAAGAGTTTTTAAAACAGCCATTTAATTCACTAAATAAAACCCCTTTTATTAAGTTGACAGGTTATTAAATCATTCCTCTATTTTTGAGCATTAACATTGCTTCCAATGTTTCCTATCAATATAAAAGTGAAATGGACATTTTCAGAAATAACTTTTCCCATATTTTGCACTACTTTTTTAGGCTACATTCCCAGAGACATGGGATATCTTGGTCAAAGTGTATATATCTTTTTATAGCTTTTAAAATACATTATCTCAAAGTATTTCAAAATCAATATGTTCTTAACAAATTCATAACATCTACCTCTTCCTAACCCAAACCAGTTTTTCCTCCAGAGTAACCCATCTTTACAAATAATAGCACAAGCAATCTAATTGCATTAGCCCAAAATTTAGGAGTAATCAGTGACAATGGCTCAATTTTCCTCCCTATCATATCCTGTTGATTTACCCTTCTAACGATCCTCCAGTCTATCCAATTTACTTCGTCTCTACTGCTACCACCGCCACCCTTATCTTATCTAGTTTCAACAAGTCTTTTATCCACTTCATTCTATTCCAAAAATGCAGACAGAATATTTTCATAGATTTAGATCAAATACAGATCTGATTTTGTCATCCTTTGCTTTAAAAATTTTAGATTTCCTATTGTAATTTATTTAAAATCCAAACCATCAGCATATCCTATAATTGAATATTCTGCCTATTCGCTCCCACCCCTCAAGCTAGTTAAATGCATTTACCTCAGATCTAAACTTTAGCATTTTCTCAGTGAAATCTTCCTGAATTTCCTTATTGCAGTACTTCTGAAACTTCAACTAGTTACAGTAGACATGGAGTTAGACCACCATCTCTGCAAATTTAAACCTAATGCAGAGACCCTTCAGAGAAAACAATCTCTTATTTGGCATGTAATAATTATAATCAAGCAGAATTAATTTCTGAAGAATATGAAGTTAAGCATAGCAATTTTATCTCATGCCAAATTCAGTAGTCAAAAAGAGAACAACAGTCTCCTAGAATTCCAAGCCCTATGACACCAAACAAGTTTGAATTTAGCAAGGATATAAATACAGTCCTGAACTAATTCCATAATGTCAAATGCAAAATTAACAAAGCTTCTTCATGAAAGTGTCTATGATTCCATTGAACAAATGCTTGCTGTGAACTGAGGCAATAGTGGGAGTGTCATGCAACAGACAATGTTACAAGCCAGACTATACCAATAATTGTAAAGTATCCAATTCCAAATTTCTACCAGACAAGTCATTCACCCTGTCTACTATGGATGTCAGACTTTATAAGAGGAAAAGAGGGTGTCATAAGAATTGGCTTATCAGGACAGTGAAGAAATTAAAGAAAATAATGTTCACTGATCACGGAGTTAAGATCCTAATAATGTTAAGCCAAACAAACAAACAAACAAAACCCATGAAATATAGGGGGCACAACAGATGACTTCAAGAATTTAAATGAATATATTGGGGATAGATTTCATATAATAACATAAAGAGAAAAAATGTTTGGTTTAATTAAAAAAATAAAAGAACTCTAACAGTTAAAGAAAATAGAATGAACCACCAATTGACCTTCTTGTCACTAAAGACTTTCAGACAGAATTAGATGTCAACCTATCAGGAATTTGAAAATGGGTGATCCTTATACTGGGTTTGTAGCTGGACCTAATGATCTGTAATGATCTGTAATACTATTTCTAAGCCCAAGTCTACGAATGAACAGTAATTTAATAAAGACAAATTCCAGGGGTGCCAAAAAAATGTATATAAGTGGACACTTCGGTCAGCGTTGCTCAAGCAGCAGTTCACCGTAATCAGAAGTATCTGGACATTGATAGTTAACCACCTTGAGCACCTCTTGTAAATTGCAGAAGTTAAACGTGACTTCATCTTTTGTTATTGGTATATATTGAGCATTACAATTTTAATAGCTTTTTCCTTTCTTAAATGTGTATACATCTTTTTGGCACCCTCTGTAGAATGGAGGAGTTAATTTTTTAAAGTTAAAATACATAATTTCAATATCAGGGAAGTTCACATTTGTGAAAGTATCTTGCAAGCTAAAAGCAATTTATACAGATAAACTATATTTCATATTGATTAGGATTTGAAATATAATATGGTTCAATATTTTTACATCTGTATTTACATATATTGTATTTAAAAGAGCAAATACTACTCAAACAATACTGACAAGAAAGTATAATTTTTAATTGAAGGCTTAAAATTTAAAACCAGAATTAATTTATTTTCTCTATGGAAATATACTTTAAAAAAATTGACATTGTATATACATACATGTGCTTAGCACTTTAGCTTTAAAGATACAATCTGCAGACTCATCTCATTTTAAAGGAAAGACTAGAAATTTCATGTTTCCAAAATATTGTCTCCATGTTTCACATAGAAATAAGCCTGTTTTTTTCAGGAAAAAAGCAATTAAAAAAAATTAAGAGCACTATATACAATAAATGCATGTATCTGTTTGCTAAATTCCATGCTTTAAAACAAGATGTATAGCACTCTACATAGGCAAAACCTTGTTAAAGCCAAATGAGTATCTTGCCAATATATGGAATTTGGTTCTCTGCCTCTAGATAAAAGAAAATTTAAAATTTTCAATGAATTATGTGGCTTATACTTAAAGTTTATACTGAATCTACAATTAACTGTTCATTCTCTATAGTGAACTAAAAAAATCTTTCATGGTGAGTTAGCATGACCAGTGTGTACTTGATATCAGGCACAAGCTAATTTTGATGGATACTATAATACAGTGATTTAAAACACAGGATATATTTAAATCTTGCCATCACCACTTACTCATAGTATGGACTTAGCCTGATTCTGCTTTTCCATAAACTTCAGTTTCTTTATAATGGATCATGATGTTGTCTTAAAATATTGGGCAAAATAGACTCGCATAGCACCAGTTATTTAGGAATCTCTCAATAAATGGCAAGAGTTACAAGTTTATCATTAGACTATATTAATCAAGTAGGTACACAGACTACACTTATGTAACCATCTAACATTACCCCAGTGGAATAGTAATACAAAGTAAATGAAAAGCCAAGTTATTGTAGAGCTACGGAAAGACAGAGGCAACAGAATCACAAGATCCCTGAGGTGACAATCTCATTGAAACAAGTGGTAAACGATGGATGGAACTTCAACAGGTAGATATTGTAAACTATAAAAAATGAAGAGACTCTCTAGCCCAACACCTAACTTTATGTATGTTCTAACCGGTTAATTAAGCCATCCAGTGTTTCTCCTGATCTGTGTCCTCTCTGTTTGATTTAGTAATTTTATTGGACTTTAATTATCTTTTTAAAATGGAGAATTTGAACAGAAAGAAGCAAAGCTACAAATTAACTTTTCTTTCTTATTGTACATTCTCGGGCTTTATGTGAAACATGAGAAACACTCTTCAAGTAAGACCCAGGTAGCATTAAGTATGTTTTTCATATGCCTAGACATCATTACCAGAGTGTGGTTCAGAGTTTGTTCTGCACACAGGCAGAGCTGCCCTCAGATCCCATCTTTGTCACTTGCTGCAATGCATGGAACAAGTTCTTTCATTTCTTACTCCTCAAGTTCACATCTTTTAAAGATTGATACTATTAGTATCTATATCATAGGTTTGGTATAAGGGCTGAGATAACATATGTGCAGTGTTAAGAGGAGTGTCAAGTTTGGAAAGCATTGTTTATTATTGGCATAGTTATCACTCTTTCTTATTACGCCATTAAATATTTTTATAAAATATTTAGCCCAATAGGCATTTTATACCAGTAGGCTCTTTCAAAACAAAACTAAAGAACACAATTTCTAGGGCTGGCTGAGTAGTGCATTGGTTAAGAATTGGCTTGGGATGCCAGCTCTGAGCAGCAGGGCCCCGGTTCAGATCCCACATGAGGGCCAGTGATGCTGCACCCTCTACAGCTAAGATGGTGAACAACAGCTCGACCTGGAGCAGGGCTGCTGTGAGTCACTGGTGATGGCGTAGGCTGCAGTGGGGCTTGGCCAGCAGCTGGCCTGCTCTTTCGTGAGCTGCCAAGAGCCACTGTGAGCGGCTGTCCAATGGCTGGGAAATGACTGCCTCAGCTGGGAAGAGCGCAATGATAATACCAACATGGGCCAGTGAAGCGACGTCCTCCACAACTAGACTGAAGAACAAAAGGACAGCAACTTGTCTGTTTCCCTTTCCTGATTCCCCAACACTGTTCCCTCCCCCAATTCCCAAAAATCTTAACAAAAAAAAACACACAACTTCTAGTTTTAGGTACATAACATTTATAAAGAAATTGTTATACTGTTCATATGGAAAAATAAGTAGACAATGAATGAAAAATATATAAGCCAAATTAGTAGTATAATTATATAAAAAAAATTGTGGCTTAAAGTAAGTAAAAAATAATAAAACTATTTTTATGCCCACAAGGTACCATGTAGCTTACTTAGTGCTTGAATTAAAGAATTTGTAGTCTTTGTTTTTAAGACACTTCTAATATATACTCAACTCAACCATCTACTAAAATAGCAAAAGCTGCTACTTATTACAACCATCCCCTAAAACAGGAAGTAATGTAAACAATGTCCCAAAGTTAGCTTCACCAGAGCAGGAATCATCTCTGCTTTGTTTCTTTCCACATCCCAGAACTTAGCATAAGACTTTGCACATAGTAGGCATTTTATAAATTTTTGAGGAATGAAGACATGAACTTACTCAGAAGCCTATTTCTAGGACTTTGACTTTCCCATGACTTATCGTGACCTTGGGCAAGTCCCTTGTGTCTGTCTGGCGTTTGTCTCCAGCTTCAGACTGAGACTCCTTAAAATTCTAATCAGCTGAAGCATCTGCGTAAAACAGTATCAGAGACTCTGCAGCTCCATGGAAGGAAGACCCAGACCACCTCAGAAAATGCTGAATTGAATGGTTAATGAAGCATGTTCATACCAAGAGCAACAGAAACTTTAGCTGTCTACCAACTAATTCCTAGAGGAGCTGATGTTTCACATAAAATCATTGTGTGTATATACAAAAAAAACCTATCAATACCTCCTTTCTGCCTCTTAACCCAGCTCCTCACACTGCAGCCATTCTTGCTTAGTCTTTGGCAGAGGTAACTTTTTTTCCCCCCCATTTGTTAATTGAGGCTTACTGATTCATCCTAATAAAAACCAAGAACCATACAAAAAGTTGATTTAGGATACAGTTGGTTATTTTTAATTTAGAAAGAGAAAAAAAAGTCTACTACTTCTCCATGCTTTAAATTAGAAACAGAGAATATGAAACACTATTTACCAGCTAAACTTCAGTTTTATATTAGAGCCAATTAAAGGGAAGAGTCCGAGTGGGAGATAAAAAGAAAGGGAACAGAAAGGGAGGGGGAGAAAAAGAGACAGAGCTTTGGGGTTTGCCAAACCCTGAGAGGCAATGACTTGCTCGTAATTATCCTTGGAAAAACAAGGCAGAACCCTTTAGATAAAAAAATAAATAAATAAACTTTACTGGAATTAGTTATAAATTATATTTTAATCACTGTTTAAAATCTCAGAACATAGCAAATGTTGTTTTTACTTTCAACCCAGACAAAGGGCTCCATCTTCTTGCTATAAAAGAGCACATATAACATCTGACTTGTATGAGGAAAAAGTGGTTCTTTTTTTCTAATATCTTAATTTTGCTAGCATTTCAGACACTGATTCCAAATAATTTTAAAGTCAAGTTGCATACTTACAACTCTGTAGACAATGATATATACTCTCTAGGTTGTTGGGATAAGGTCCTAAATAAAATTCAGCAAAAAAAGAAAGAAAAAAATCTATCCAGTTGATAGACCAAAGCTTTCTGAACTTAATAAAATAATCCTTTAATGCTTATATTTTTACTTTTCAGGACAAGTGACACAAATTCTCACTTTTTTTCTTAACTAATATCTGAATATACTCAATCAATATCGTGAACTTTTATCTCATTTCCAGTTGCTTCACATATCTCTTGAATTAGAACAATTATAGTTTTCTTCTTTAAGCTATATTTTTTCTCCTAAAAACTGTTTTGTATTTTGTTTTTTGTTTTTTTAGCTGAGCCACCTGCCACCTGTTGGCAGCTCAGCAACAGCTCAGCTCGGGCTGGGAATCAAACTGCTGTTGCTCAGAGCTCATACTCTTGAGAGAGCTCTTAACCAACTGAGCCACTCTGCCAGCCCTCTCCTAAAAACTCTTCGTGATTGAATCTTTAAATCTATTTTAAATAAAGCTAACTATTTAAAGAAATCCTACATTGAAACACAGAGAACAAAGTTTTTTACTCCATAAATCATACCCTGATGAACCTGTTTTGACAAACCTGAACTTTCACTTGTTTTTTTTGTTTTGTTTTGTTTTAAATTTGGCAAATCTGCTCTGTCAGATTCATTATGACTGATTTCAGAAATAGTCATCTAATGGTCCCTGAAAAATATACCTCTCAGTGTCTAGCCAGGATCATTCTTGCTTTCTTAAGTCTTGTGATACATTTCATGCATTGCAAGTTTGTTAGGCACTGTGGTTCTGAGATGTATCCTATTCTGTTCTATGCACACCAGACTTCCTCCACCTTAGCAGTGGATATTGTCTAATTAAATAGTTTTTCACATAATGTTTTAGACTATACTCACTAGGTCCATTTCCAAATTAATGAATTTTAATCAACATGCTGAAAAATCTATTCCCTTCAAACTGAACTCAGTGAAAGCTGAAAACATCCCTATTCAGTAATGTGAGGCTTGATTGGACAGCTTTTTATATATGTCCACTGCAATATACGTATAATGAAAACATTGCATTTCCACATTAGAGTATCAGATGTGAATAATGAGAGTGGTGCAAGAAGTAATGGATTTAGCCTAACAAAAACCAGTTCTGCTATAATGTAATTGTTAATACTGGTTTATGGAGAAGAGTCCCAGGTATGGAAACATAAAGTAAATAACTGAATTAAAGATTTTGGACTTAGTTTAATAAATTAATAAAATAATTAATAAATTAATTTTAAAAATAAGTAAATTTATTATTAAAAGCTTTAATAATGTTAAAGGTCACATATTTCTGTTGATATTTTTGATACATATGAAACTTCTTTATCAGTATTTTATCTGTTTTGCTTGAGCAAGTTGAAAAGTAAGTGCTACTTAACCTTAATGAAATTTTCATGAGAATAAAATAACAAATAATTTTAAGACAGCTAAAGATCTGTTGCTTGGTGTAAAAACGGTGTAGTCATTTGAATGGATTAGGGAATATAAATAATGCAAATTTTTTTTTCTTTCCAAAGTCATAATATATATTGCAATTTGGTTTTCCACTCTCATAGACACAGTTTATTTTCCTAGACCTTACCCAAAGATGTGACAACATATGAGGAGAAAGTCAAAGTAAACCCTGCAAACTGTAGCATCTTTTTAGTAATTAGGAAAAAAAAAAACAAGAATGACTGGATATTATGCTGCTACCATTTGCTGATGGAACACTGCAATGCAACACAAAATATTATGAGCTTCAGAATCAAAAAGTCCTTCTGTAAATTATGCTCTTTAAATTTAATTTTCTTTATCTTAGAATGGAAAAAAACAATGTGGAGTTTTCCTTTATTCTCTATTCAAATTGTCTTTCTTTACCCCTCAAAAATTTTAACCTTTAACTTTAACTTTTAAAAACCACTGAGGATGCCTTCTCTGCTTGGAATGCTTTTTCTCCTCTGTCTTTTCTGTTTCAGTTCTATCTTGAGTCTTCCTTTATTCTGGCCATAGTCTTTATTTATTTCTCAACCTTGTTTTAATTTCTAAAAAGCATATAACACTATCTGGAATTACATTACGTAACTGACATGTCTATTTACCCTACACTGCCATATGAGTAACATGAGTTCAGGTTCTTGGTCTGTATTATTCATAACTGTTTTCCCAGGATCTAGAAACAGGGCGTAATATATTACTTATTCATCAATAAAGAGTTACGAGTGACTAAATGAATGTTATGAGATACAGAAGCCTTATTACAGTCTTAAAAACTTCAACATTCAAATTCTGCAGATCACTTATTAAGATTGTGACCTTGAACAACTTAACTCAGTTTTATTAAAGGATAATGATACTTCAAAGGGGTAGTTAAATGAGATAATGAATATAAATTCTTATCTCTGTGTCTGGGATATTCTAAGGACTCAATAAATGGTGGATTTTATTTTTATTATGAATTTTATCTTAAAAGGGCAGTTTTTTGGATTGTAAAAATCACAAACAGTCAGAAAGCCTGGCCGTTTCTTCTCTTGCTTTCCTGCCAGTTAGGCGATGAGAAAGAGATTTGCACTAGGGCCGTTCACACAATAGAGCAAACCAATAGGCCACCCAAAAGGAGCACGTCTGTGCCTTACACAGCACATCCTTTTCTGTTACATTAAATGAGCGTCCTTGTAGGGCAGCGGCAGGGGAGGGAGCATGACAGGGCAAGAGCAGCCATTGCCTCCTCTCCAGAGGGACTTGCATTGAGCATCTTGGTTGAAACACTCTTGTACTCTGTCTAAACTGGACCTATGGATCACCCGCAGCCTTCAACAGGGAACTACTGATGTAGGTTACGTCTGCTTTGTATCGTACATAACCAGGTGATCCCATCCACTCAAGGCACCATCCAGTAGATAACAGATAGCCATCCTACTCTTTCTTTTAATACATTTATAGCTTTCTGCCTACTGTTCTTGGCAGTGTTCGGATTGACATTAGCTTCCCTCTCAGACATGGATAATGTTCTCTTGGGAAATGATCTGAGCATTTGGAAATTAAATTAGATAAATTAGCATAAGAAAGCAGTACTTTACAGACTGGACTATTTTTATGCTGCTTGTGTTACCTCCTTCGACTAGTTTTGGTCAGGATTAGTTTTGAGGAAAGTAGTTTGGAAATTTCTAATTCATGTCAAACCAAATGGGAAACAAAGCAAGTATTTTATCCATACTGTGGCGGAGCTTTGAACATGGGGTCAGGGTGATAATGGAAGTGGTAATTTGGAGACAACTCTGGGATAGATGAAATCCCTTGGCAAAATCATTTAGGTTGCTATTGCCCTTAATCACATGGAAACTGTTTTTGTAATGTTGAATTCTTATGTTTCATAACAAAATGATGACAATTCACTGTTCCATTGTATTACTTAAAACACGGGCAGTTTTATATTACTGAGGTGAAGTTTGATGCTATTATTTGTGAGAAAAAAAACATTAGAGAACTTAATTAAAATCAGCCATGTAATAACAATGTTAAAAAAATAGCTGAGTGTTCACCATGTGTTAGATATTATACTATATACTAGACATGGTTTATTTCATTTAATTTTCCAGCCTATCCTGTGAAGTACTATTGTTCTCCCTAAATTACAGATGAGAATACTGAGAATTAGAGATTTTAAATATCTTGCCCAAAATCATACTTTCCATAGATGGCACAGTCCAGATTCACTCTCAGGTCAGGTTTCAAAACCCACTCTGAGCTACATGTGGTGATTGATACTACCTGCTTCTAATTGTTCCAAAATAGAATTGAAAGACATAGTTACATTACACATGAAGTGTAATGGTTTTGTTGACACACTTACACCAACTGCCTCTATAACTCTGCTTGTCAAAATTACATATTGAAATAATGTTCTACAGTAATTATGTGTACAGAATATGAAATGGAAACCACTCAGACCCACAAACCACATTTTCTATTCTGCAGTCATGCTAGGTTAGAAAGGGGTATTATAACATTTAAAGAAAGTAGAGGGAGGGGTTTTTTTGTTCGTTTTTGTTTTTGTTTTTCTTATAAAACATTCTCTAAGCTTATAGATATTTTTTAACTATTTTGAATAAAATAACTACATTTCAAAATTTAGAGTAGGTGAAATCGGTTGTAGGTTAACATTTGAAAAAAATACTCAAATATTTTTAGGGTTTCATTTCAGTGTGTTTTCCAAGTACGTGTTTTGGTTTTCATTTACACGTTGATTTTATTTGTACCAATGTACTTATATGTGTTAACAAACATGTTTAGAAGAAAACAATGTACATCACTAGAAAAATCTGAGCCATTTTTACCACTAGACATTGATAGAAAGCATATGACAGAGAGTATCTGTCTGCATTTAAATTGCACAGAACTTGGAGGGAGAAATGGAAGAAACTAAAGCAACAGCAATAGGCTAATTTTGTAGATAATAGTACACATTTTTGTAGATAAATTTGTAGATATATTTATACAGCAAACAGTGAAACGATTTGACAATTCTCCAGTTTATTGCAACATATGGACAACTAAAGTGGACATCAAGGTTTCCAAAACAGAAGTTATTTGGTTTGAGTTATATAGGGTGAATTCTTTATGTTGACAATATTATTTAGATAATTTTATAAAAGAATCAAAATGAGTTTTGTATCTATGTATTGAAATGTTTTCATATGAGTTCTTAAGTATTTGTTTGGTTTTGATATTGAACTTTTCATGTGTGATAGGATTTTATTCTATCATTTCAAAATTTTGCCCACAATATGTCATTGCTTGTACGTAAAAAGGGAAATGCAGTATATCCTTTTGTCACTTAGTAAGAGAATTAGAAGCCATTTTTTGTGTGACTGTACTCACAATCATCACATCTTTAGAAGAGAATAGATTCCAGTAGCTCATTTTTAAGTCATTAACTTTTAAGCCTGATTGAGGTGGGAGCAGAGTCATCAGAAAACAGGGAATTCTGAGAGGAACAGAAATACAAACCATCATAGAAAAGAGAAGGGAGTTTAAGTGTACACAAGAAAAATTTAAATTGTTTTTCAACTAACTACAGGTAGCATTTTATTTTACTTATTTTCAATCTTTTCACATGTCAGTGTTATAATATCAACAATTATAAATATAAATGCTGTTTATTTTATGTTCCTCCGCTCATTTTTCAGCTCTTCTATCATGAATTACTATTTTTGAAAGCCTTCTTTAATGTCTGTTTTCCTCCATTCCAACTTACTCTATACAAATATTTCTGACTTTCTGTCTAAGCAAGCCCTCTCAGTCTTTTGGTCATAATTTAAAATATAAATAAGTGTGTACAGCAGAAAAGGGCAAAATAGCCCATTAACGAAAACATTTTATCGTTTTGCCCATGAAGGTAGCTGAGTTATTTAAATTCTATTACTTAAAAAAGCACCTATTTGGAGCTGGGCTGCCATGAGTCACTGGCGACAGCGTAGGCTGCAGCCCCTGCAGCAGTGGGCTGCCATAAGCTACTGTGTGTGGCCAGCAGCCAGCACAAGGAGCTGGCAGCCAGTATAAGCTGCCAAGAGCCTCCGTGAGCGGCCGTCCAGAGGCCGGCGACCCATCTGCCTCACCTGGGAAGAGCGCAATGATAATACCAACATGGGCCAGTGAAGCGACGTCCTCCACAACTAGACTGAAGAACAAAAGGACAGCAACTTGTCTGTTCCCCTTCCCCAATTCCACAAATGCTATCCCCCTCTCCCAATTCCCCAATAAAATCTTTATAAAAAGAAATACTGGAAAAACAACCCAAAAAAAACACCTATTTGCATGGATAAACAGTTTTCCCTAAACAATAGTTGTCACTCCATAGACACAGGAGAAGCTCAATTAAACTATGCAGACAAATATTATATGTTCATAATACTCATCATAGAAGAGTGATAAATTACAAGAACTAAATCACACATAATATAAATTATTCGAAAAGTATATTCTTGGCTAGACCTCTTCTCATATTCATTAACTCTCTTCACCCTCAGTGAACACAAAGCATGTGTGTAACTGCTGTGGCATTTTATTGAAAATACAGCCATCTTTGCCTCAATGTAGACTTTCTTTAATAACAGGAATCATGCCCCACCTTTGTTCAAAAGCTTTAAGATTGTTCTTTTCTATATAATATCATGTATACTCTGTAGCTTGATCCCTGCCTGTCTCTCACTAATCTCATGTGCTACAAAGTCAAGTCAAATTAAACACTCTCTGCTGTAAAAATACTACCAGTCCTCAGCTGTTTCTATTTTGATGGCCTCCATCTAGACTTCATATTCTTGTTATATATGACTGTCTCACATGCAGTGATCTATCCAACAGCCATCCCCCTCATGAAGTCTTTCATAGAAATCTCCCCTGATAGCACCACTTCTGTGGAAGGCATGTATTGAAAATCCATAAATATGGATTTGGATTAAATTCATTTTCAGACCCTTTAAAATACTAGAGCTATATAAAGAATCACAGACCTATAGCTGGAAGAAATTTCAAACACATTATAGCCTAAACTTTGCTTTTTCAAATATGAAAAACCTTGGCATCCCAGCCTAACTACTGGATAGTCGGAAAAGTCATGACACATTTTTGCAACAAAAAACATAGAAAAAATATGTCATGACTTTTCCGACAACCCAATATAATATCCTGGGCACATTGTCAATTTAGGATAAGGCGATGTAGTGATGAAACTAAGTTAAAATCCCCTTAGAGTTTTCAAAGCAGAAGTCAGAGGTTTGAATTTTATAGGGTGGATTATCTACAGTGACCATATTAGTTGAATAAACTTGTTAAAACACGAAATAAGTCTTGAAGTCTCTGTAATGAAATGTCTTCCTACACATGTGTTTATTTTGATATTAACTACTTAGTCTCAAATGGATTGCTTTCTATTATTTTAAAACTTTACCCATAGCAAGCCTTCAAATACTAACTACTTCATGAAGAATGTAGTGCTTGAGTTGGTCTTTATGCATAGGTAAGGCAGTCATATATGGACTATCTTGTAGAATGGATGTGGATTCAATCTGAAGAGTGACAATACTTCTCTTTAAAGACACTTTTTCCTGAAATCTGTTTCAGTATGAACTCCATACAGCCAGTTCATTTGTTTTATCCATGAGGCTCTCCAGTAAAAAGGTGGTGATATTCTTATATCTTAGCTATGGCTGGGCCAATTAGAAAAATGCACTAAAGCCAAACAAATCTCATTGGTTTCTAAATCTGTATTTTTATCAATTCATCTGTTCTAAGTACAGTGTTATCTTTCTGATGGTTGTTGGTCTCCATAATCACCACCACCCCACAGAGGCTATGTAAACAGAACAACCAGAAACAGGCTATATAAACAGGACTACCTATGCAATATAATGAAAAGAGCATTATCTGTGCGGGAATCTGACATACAAATCTAGAGTTTTCAAAATTAATTAGGTGCACGATTTTTTTATCAATTATCTAATCACTAAATCCTAGTTTCTGCATTTTCAAAATGAATTAAAACATTAATGATATTGAGAGATTAACAAAAGAAGTTTATGTATTGGGTTGTCGGAAAAATCATGATGCATATTTGCGACAGATGGCACTAGTTCATTTTTGGAAGTACTAGAGTCATTCTCATCTATGTTATTGCTATGTCATTTGAAAGCTGACAATTCTAGCTTCATTCTAAAATAAAATTAAGCAATTTGGTTGAGTTTTGGAGATTTTACAAGTTGAAGATGGAAGACCAAAATGTGCATTTTTGCCATATTTTACTGTTTTACTTCCTTAAAGGGAAGAATGCACATTAAGCTTGTGAAAAGTTGCATAAAGTTTATGGCGATAATGCCCTACAAGAACATCAGTGCCAACAATGGTTCATGAAATTCCATGCAGGTGATTTTGATCTCAACGACACTCCTTGGTCAGGGAGGCCCACCATGGTTGATGATGACAAAATAACAGCAGTGATCGAGTCAAACCTACGTTACATGATGCAAGAGATTGCAGAAACATTGAACATCCATCATTCAAGCATTTACAACCACTTGAAGAAGCTGGGATACTTAAGCAAGCTTGATATTTGGGTTCCACATGAACTCAAAAAAGTTGATTTGACAGCACATGTAAACATTTGCAATATGCTCATTAAATGTGAGGAAAACAATCATTTTTTTGAAGCGACTGATAACTGGTGATGAGAAGTGGATTGTTTACAACAATGTGGTGTGCAAACAGTCTTGGTTCTGATGTGATGATTCACCTCAAACAACATCGAAAGCAGACATTCATCAGAGGAAGGTTATGCTCTCTGTGTGGTGGGATTTTAAAGGTGTCGTGTTTTTCGAGCTCCTACCAAGGAACCAAACAATTAATTCAAATGGTACTGTCGGCATTTGAACAGTTTGAATGAATCCATCATCCAGAAATATCCAGAGCTTTTAAATTGTAAAGGAGTTGTGTTCCATTGCGACAACGTGAGACCACACACAAGGTTGATCACCCATCAGAAATTATTGGAGCTTGGATGGGATGTGTTGCCACACCCACCATACTTTCCTGAGCTTGCACCATCAGACTTCCACTTGTTTCGCTGTCTTCAAAACTCCTTACATAGTATAATGTTCAATTCAGATGAAGCTGTAAATCAGCGCCTTGTTCAGTTTTTCGCAAATAAAGACAGGTCCTTCTAAGAACGAGGAATTATGAAGCTCACTGAAAGATGGCAAAAGGTTATGAAACAAAATGGGCAATATATCATTGATTGATCTTTGCTCTTTATATAAATAAATGACCTTTGAAAAACAGAAAAAATACATCATGACTTTTCCAACAACCCAATAGATGCCTGAAACAGACAAATTTGCTATCCCTACTTATGTCTACTTGTACTGAAGCAACTCATTTGCTTCTGTGTTTTAAGGAATTATAGATTTTCCCTAATTAAGGGAAATTTTATTATGAGTGAATCTTGGGGAGAAAAAATAATTCTTCCAAAGTTGATGTAGCTGCTATGAATTGTGACTGTATCTTATTTGAATGATAATTAATACAAGTGTGGAAACATTTTATGATGTCACCACACTTTTTCTCTTGCCTTTTAGGAGCCTAAGTTGCCAAAGGATTACTTTGCACAAAAATCTGTTCTTCTCCTTCATCTGTAACTCTGTTGTAACAATCATTCATCTCACTGCAGTGGCCAACAACCAAGCCCTAGTGGCCACAAATCCTGTAAGTAAAAATAGACGTGTCCTTAAGTTCAAAAGGTTAGCAGGGGAGATATGGGAGTAGTGAGAGTTCCTGATATATGTATGATGTGTGTAATTAAGTACTATTATATGTGTATTTTAAGGTCTGACATTCAGAGAGTGTATATAGCTATTTTCCAATCTAGAAAAGTAAATATATCTCAATATTCCTCGTTATAATGATTGAATATTAAAAGGAAGAATATTTATTTTGCTTCAATTATTTATATATGTTACATTTACCTTCCCCTCATTTTATGACTCGCGTCCTGCTGCTGGTAGGACATGTGTTTATTACTACAAAGTATTTACTCAATCGAATTAAAAAATCAAACTAACTGTGTAGTTAGAAAAAACAGTACTGGAAAATGGAAACTATATTTTTGGTATTAAGCTGACTTTAAAAATTTAATAAAACCAGAGAAAAATGAATTATACATACCCTATATAATATTCAACTTCATTAACATAAAATTTATGAACAGTTCTACCAAGTCCTCTTGTCTCAGTAAACATTTATAAAATGTTTCCTTACAATCCCTTTGGAAGCACAATGTTTAGGATGAGTACCAAAAGATACACAAAAATAAGCACAGAGAGTGTCATAACATAAAGCTATATTTTTAAAACATAAGCTAAAATTGACTTATGCAAATTTACATATTTTAAGCAAGCTATGAGGATATGTAAACTACATTTCAATTAAAATATCTGCATATATAACAAATGTATTCAAGTTTTTTAAATCATCTGCTTTCATAATATTTGTACGATCTATTCTACAGTTTTGGATATAGATTTGTGGAGGGGTGTGTATGTACATAAAGTGTTTTGTTAGAGATTAAGTTATCTAGTTACTGAAATCAGAGAAGGGAAGGAATTTTCACTCAATGGGTAAATAAACAATACTCTCTTATGTGTTTTATGTGTGTTTTTAGGGTAATTTCCAACATTCTAAAATTCCCTGTATTGTTTGCACACGTGCATCCGGATTGCTTAATTTTGTATATGTTCCACTCTAAAGTCACTGGGTCAGGAAACGCACTGGGGTATAATTAGCAATATAAAAAACTGACCAAGGTCCTGCCATTTTAGAGTGAATTTCTCTAGAGTAAGGAGATTCAGAGTTCTGTCATGAAGTTGCAGAGCAAGAGATTTTAAATCTTATATTTATATACAAGTACATAGTGTTTAACACACAAAAAGCAAACTGTATATAATTAGTTTAATATATTATTGGAAAATTTATTGTCCATTTTTCTCATCAATGCCCAGCATAAATATATTTTTCTGAAGCATGCTTTAAGCTATTTTTATCATGTTTATAAACTTTTTAAATGAAATTAGGAATTAGAATCCCAATTAGGTATGTATATCTAAAAACTATATAGATAAAATTTTGAAGCTCAAGTCCATCATTTCTATATAATATAGTGGAATAACTCATTTTTACATTTGAGAGGACTTTGCTAATATAATGTTATGTTTGACACCAAGGTATATTATTTAAATTTTAATGTCATGCAATCTGAATATATATTTAATGAAAGAATAGGTTTTATAAATGTCCTTCAGGCATAAGGCATTGTGTAGAGTCATGAAAACAAAATTGGAATTAAAGGAGTTGTGTTCAGGATATAGCTATTATTGATGTCGTATGAATATTAGCAAATCATTTAACTACTTTAGTGCAGTTTTATCTATAAAATATGGGACTAAATCATTCATGCCTCAAAATTATTTTAAGTATTAAAACAATATATAGTAAAATATTTTTAAGCTAACTCATATGCAAATTTATTATTACTATTTTATTATAAAACAATGTTTAGTTTCCAGTGCATTTCATTTATAGTTTTCTTTTTAGTGGAAAAAATATTTATTTCAAAAATAATGGTAATTGCTACTAAATATTTATTGAGTTCCAGATTGGCAATTAGACCCAAAGGGAATAATTGGCCACATAGTTCTGAGAGAGCTTTTAATTTGTTTCCCTTGTTAAGAGAGTAAACTATATTTCTTACTTCTTATACATGTTTTCTTTACCCTATATTTGAACCTCCCTCTTCCTGTTTCTTTAAAAGTAGAGAAGAGAAAGTGGAGACCTCAGGAAAAGAGGAAGAAAAACCTTAACTTTTTCTTCTTTTTACCAACATGCAACCATCAAACCCCATGTTTGGATAAGATAAAGTATGGGCTCATTAGATTATTATTTAATAAGTATTTGCACTGTTAGCATGTAATATGCAAGATTTTTGAAGGATTTGGCACTTTTCATGAACTGCTTTTATAATTATTAAGATAATGATTAAGATTTTTCCAACGGAATGCAACAATCAAGGGGTTCGTGTTGACACAATTAAAATAAATGTAGATAGATGTAAAGTCATTCACGTGTGAAACTTTTCTACTTAACACATTGTGGACCAGTGAGGCAGATTTGTGTCTATATATTTAAATGCCCTGTCCTCACTGTGTTAAAATTACATAATAACTAAAACACACATCCACTAAATGTAGTTTTGGAATGCACACTTTTCCTTGGAGGCATAGCATTATAAATCTTTGAAGTCAACGGGCCAAAAACTTTAGAGGCACCATCAGATGAAGACAAAGACTGGTGTTTTACAAATCATTTAGTGTGTAAAATTTTGTACAAAGGAGAGAAAACTCCATGTTTCAATAAGAGCTAAACTAGACTATTGATTTACATGTGAATTCATAAACAACTAAATATTGATTGCTTTCTTTTTTTTCTTCATAGGTTAGTTGTAAAGTGTTCCAGTTCATTCATCTTTACCTGATGGGCTGTAACTACTTTTGGATGCTTTGTGAAGGCGTTTACCTACACACACTCATTGTGGTGGCCGTGTTTGCAGAGAAGCAACGCTTAATGTGGTATTATTTTCTTGGCTGGGGTAAGTCCATTACACATATCTGCTGATTCACCTTGTTAAGAAAGTTTTCAGAAGATGCATGCAGTTCCTTTGTAATAAAAACATACTTATTGTGAATCATTTTAAAACAATTCAGGTGATTTCCTTATTGCTGTAAATTGAAATATTTTAATAAAATGCTATCGATTCGTTGTTTTCAGCACTTACAGGTCAATTATTACCACAGTGCTTTTTTCTATTTAATAATCAAATGTGTATCTTGGCTAAATACCTAGTACTAAAACAATAGAACTAGAATCATGAATTAAGGATCAAATCTTTGTACTGCTCTGAATCTCCTTTTACTTCATGTGCAAAATGAGGGCATTGGGCTCAACTAGCTTTGAAGTTCCATTTTTAAAATGTTTGTTAAAAAAAATTATTTTATCTAAGAGTAGAGGGATCAGTCATTGAATAAGGGCATACAAAAGAACTATTTTCCATACAATCTCCTGACATGGTATTATTCACAAAGCAAACAATGAAACACATCTAGCATATTTTAAAAAGTAACAGGAATAATGCAAAATATAAAATGCTGAAAATATTGTAAATTCAATAGGACTAGTTTCCAGAAACATAACTGAAATTATACTTTATCTGTTATCTATCTATCTATCTATCTATCTATCTATCATCTATCTATCTTCTATTTATCCAGTCAAATAATACAGATATGTCCAATTATGTATAAAATACAATCTTTAGTGCATTCAGATTACCTTTATAAAACATTTCTTTATTTCGTGTTTGGAAGATCTGATTTAGAATGCTCAAAATACGCAGTTTTCTGATACATGAGATATTTCTCCCTTTCTTCTCTTCTTCTTTGTATAGCCAGTTTCAACTTTTTCCCACATATGATCATCTAGCAAATATTGGGCAATGCCATTTTACAGAAAATATATGCATGTTGGATTTCTTCTAAGTCTTGGGCCTTAGGAGCACATTTATGGACTTAGACTCTAGAGCAGGGGTTGGCAAACTTTTGAGACAAAAGAGCCAATCCTGTTCCTCACAGCAATTTAAAAATTATTTGAGAGCCATAAAACAAGTGAAATCACCATTACATGAATAACATCCTCTAAAAATTTTATCAATGAAACTGTGATAGTTTTATTTTCATTTTCAATTTTACGTCAGAGCCACATGTACACACCCAAGAGCCACATGTGGCTTGTGAGCTGCAGTTTGCAGACCCCTGCTCTAGAGTCCTCTGATTCAAAATGATTTCTATTAGAAGAAAAGGTACACACACACACACACACACACACACACACACACACACACACAACTCTTTACTACATTTACCTGTTTGACTATACAGATAATATTTACTCGATAAACTTACAGTGACCAGTTATTTTTGCTCCTAGAGTATCTCTGAGTTTCACATTTCATGACATACTTTAGGACTTCCATTTATAGAGAAAGTTGCCTACTTATCTTCTTTTTCCTTGATATTTACAGGATTTCCACTGATTCCTGCTTGTACACACGCCATAGCCAGAAGCTTATATTACAATGACAAGTAAGATAATATCTCGTTCTGATTTCTATTAGAACTAAGTAAAACAAAAATCTTCAACATAATTTCTGTTTTTCCCACCAGCTGCTGGATCAGTTCTGACACCCATCTCCTCTATATTATCCACGGCCCAATTTGCGCTGCTTTACTGGTATGTAATTAAAGTTCTCCTTTTTCCATCATTGTTCATATTTTGACTTCCATTTCCTGAAACATCTGGCCTATGCTATTCTTTAGGATCCCAGTGGACACAGATGACATGCTCACAGTGTTTAATTGAAAAGGGTTTGAGGAAGGTGTTATATTTGAGGTGTTGGCAGGAAGAGTAAAGGAACTCATTCATGAGGGATGGTGAGCACCAGGGACCAACAATGGGAAGTTGTTATCATGGCTGGACCCAGAGAGGGAACAGAATCGAGTTCCTGCCTCAGAGTGAAAATCTCTGGCCGTGGGTACAGGAACATGGCCACTGCCAAATCCATAGCGTAGGAGAGAAAAAGAAGGAGGAAGAAATACTCAAACTTCTCTCACCTCTGTGCTCTGTTCTCTGGGTTCCTCCCACTGGCCAAAGGCAGCAAATGTCAGAGGGCAAGAAAGCTTGGGCCAGGGCACAGTTCTCAGAGCTTCTTGGGGTACAGGGCAGAGCACAGGACAGGATGGATTCAGAAAGTGGGAATGGCCAACAAGAAAGACCTACACAGCTATGTCAGCAATAAGAGTAATAGTCCAATAAAGAAAAGACTTTAATTAGGGAAAAGAGAGTAGTGTTTCAACTTTTATTTCATTATTCTAATGATCATCACTTAATACAAGTATACTGCACATTAAGTGTGGTTGCAAGGAAACAGAAGTCACGTTTAATGCTTTCATTACATTATTTCAATGGGGAAATGAATTAACCCAAATTAATACACTTTCTCTCATAGTGCCTTAAAGAACAGAATGTAATTATAGTCTTTGCAATTACAACTGATATTTGATTATATATAAAAAGACAAAGATGGTTGTTTCTCAGCCAAAATTCAAAGTGTCCTAACTCTTGTTTTCAGATTTTTTTTTGTTTTTTAGACAAATATTCTTGTATTATTTTACTATATTTGCTAGCTGCAATTTAGTATAGGGTTATGTTTGAACATAGTTCAAGCCATTGTCAAATGTATCATTTTTAAATCATGCTCTAAAAGCATGTCGTAATTAAGAGGATTAAATTCTGAAGGCTGATTACCTGGGTTCGAATTCTTCTTCCACCTCTTACTTGCTGTGTGATCTTAAGCAATTAAACTAATTATCCTGTGCCTCAAGTCCCACTTTTGTAAAATAGAGAATGTAACAATAGTAACCTTTAATTTTTTAACAATTAATTAAATGAGCTAATACATAAAAAGTGCTTAGCCTGACATGTATAAAGCACACAGCAATTGTCAAATTTCTGGTTTGTGCCTAGCCACACGGACAGCCAGTTCAAAAAATCAATGTATGGAATTTATTATATCTCATGCACATTGTAATAGACCTTCATGTAGACTAGTGAAAATTTTAGAGGCAGGAGCATTTATTCTCTTGCTCCCTGCATATACTAGGGACATGGGTGACACACTGTATTTAAGGGATAACTTGAGACAGTCTAGCTTTGTATTCTTTGTACTAAAAGGGCCATTGCTGAAACCTTGCTTTACCACTGCTGGCTGCAGATCTCAGGGCAAGTTCTGTTTTGTTTTGTTTTGTTTTGTTTTATTTTTAACCTCTCTGTGACTTTGTTTTCTCATCCGCGATTATGAAATAATAAGAACAAATACCTCATGGGATGTTGCAATGATTAAATGAGGAATATCCTATTAAGCGATTAACACAGTGACCAGAATATAATAACCTCTCAAAATGCCTTAAGAAGTTTCTTGATTTGTAATTTCTATACGATACCACGATTCTGTCCTGAGGAGAGCACAAAGATACATTGTTTGGGCGACCCAGGAGTTTACAAAAAAATATGTAGGGCAAAATTTTATTGTAAGAGTACTGAGTTTGCGGAGCAGAATATGACTGAAGCCTAAATCAGAGAGATCCATGGAGAAGTAAAAGCACCTAGCAAATGAAAAATGTAATAGCAACTAACACAATACTTGGAAAAGCTTGTCTACATCGACTTTGTGAGGGAAGAGTAAGCAGATGGTGCCACAAGAGTAAAATATCATATAGGAATATAGCCCAAGTTGCACTGTAAGAAGGAAGTGAAAATCCACATTATTTGTGTAAAACTTTCATCTTCTTGACCTAAAGGAAGATTAGGAGCCCATTTTTCTAGGATAAATTGTCCTGTTCTTGTTTAAGCTCTAGGCACTGTTCACTGCTCCTGGCTAATTCCAAGGTGTAGGGAGGGGCTCTAGCAATTGTTTATATGGTCACATGTTTTTGTATGATTTTTATAAATAAGATATTTCAACCACAATCAGTTTTTTCCACTCAGACTTCCTCTATGCCGTTTCCTCTTGAGCAGGGTGGTACTGGAGCGGCTACAGTATTTTTGAGATCTTGCTAAGGGGAAGTGCGAGGGGATGCATTTCATTTGGGTTTAGTGAGAGATAGTCAGGGCACTTGAGTGCATAGTTAAGAGATTGCTGGTTGTTCTACTACAGGAACGTCTTCCCCCGGGATCCTTCCGCCGCCACTGTGCTGGTTCACCCTGCTTCCTGTCAGGACCCCAGGGTGACATCGTGAGATGAAAATGTCCTTTTGTGCCCACTAGCTATGTGACCTTTATGGGTGTTGGAGTAAAACAGGTTTCTCCCCTTCTCCTTAACTAGTTTTGCTCTAAGATAGATGAGATTCAGATACAGTTCACCTGAAATTCAAAATCCTTCTCCTATTTTTATTTAAAATAAATGGATATACTATATTTGCGGAAAATAAACTAGGATGGCTTTCCAGTTTCTAGTTTCACATTTTGAACCAGAATTGCCAGTTGGGAGAGATACTTTGCATTTAGAAATTTTCATATGATGGGCATCTAAATTGCAACATTTCTACTGATTTTTGTAATGAATGATTTTACAGATGAGGGTTATGTAATAGTCTATATTCTAAATTTATAAGCAGATAAAAGAGCATTGTTATCTTTTCTTCTATGGGATGGTCGTAGTTTCCATTTAGTTAAAACTTTAAAATAGCAATGAATGCTTAGGAAGGGACTACAGCGGGATGGGTAGAGTAACAGCTGATGTGTTGATCCGTCATGTCATTCTTACAGCTGCTGAAATCACTTATTCTGTTTTTGTCTGTAGCAGAGGCATGCCTGTGTCTGTAGCCATGTTACTTTTCATAGATGTGTTTCCATCAGGCTTATAGTGAGCTCTAGTTTTTTGAAGCATATGTTCCACTGAATTCTCTAAGAATAATAGTGGAATATTTTTATGCCCAGCTATTTTCATAACATATGTCTTAGATCAGCAAATGTCTGTTTTTTGTTCATTGTTTTCTACATTAAATGAGATGCTACCATTATTTTCCAATTTATTAAAGTATCCAGATATAAATTACATATTGGTATGCAATTTGAAATTTTGGGATTATTAAACAAGCACAGATGCTACAAGTCAGAGTCAGAAAAAGAGAAAGAGAATAACATAAGCGCCCTAAGAGGCTCTTCTGGGGTTAATGCCTATAACCCTATGGAAGGCATAGGAGTGGGCATAGAGAACATAGACAAAAGTAAAGGATATTGACTTGGATCAAGATAGGAGAGAAATGAAATAGAGCTAGAGACAGAGCTAGAGATAGAAGTATTCAGCACAACTCTGTTCATTTTCTGAGTAATGTAGTTATCCACACTATATTTTTGAAATCTTATGCCTCCCTTTCAAAGAGAATGTTTTCTCTTGGGGAAAGGTATTAATGCACTGTAAATATGAAATTACAGAAAGTAATTAACAAAACAGAAAGCCCTGTGGGGTGCCAAAATTTTTTTTATCTATAGAATAAGGCAGGTTGAATATCAACTAGTTCAAGTGTGTGATTCAGCTTACTCATAAGGATAAAAAGGATTACAGAACTATCTTGGGGTAGTTGAGAGGATTATTGCTATAAAAAGAAACAGGGAAAAGAAAAACCAAAAAGATGAAAAAGGTTGTTACAGTATAATATGTATTTGGAAAGTACCTAATATGGATACTGATACAGAGGAGAAACTTAAAAATTAGAATTTGTTATAAACAAACCTTTCCTTTGTTTGAGGTGAAAATATTTAAAAGCTTTAGTTTTTGAATGATAGCAAAATTAAAAAAAGAAAATTAGCTGAGAAAAACACTCAGATATTTCTCAACTGAATATGTTCCACAGTAATTCCACCACAATTTTATTTTTCTAAAACCTAATTCCATTAAAATCGATGTACTTGCTAAATTCACAACTCACAATTCCAGAAATAATAAATTGTATCATAGGCAGATATGCTCTTTAGTAAAAGATATTCTTGTACATTGAAAATATTCTAAGATTTAGAAAATCAAAGATTCTTCAGTAATGCTTCTTAATATTAGATATGAAATAATTTCCATATGTCTTTTTATTTTCTTTTAGGTAAATCTTTTTTTCCTGTTAAATATTGTACGTGTTCTCATCACCAAGTTGAAAGTTACTCACCAGGCAGAGTCCAATCTCTACATGAAAGCCGTGAGAGCTACACTGATCCTGGTGCCATTACTCGGGATTGAATTTGTGCTGATTCCATGGCGACCTGAGGGAAGGATAGCAGAGGAGGTGTACGACTACATCATGCACATTCTTATGCACTATCAGGTATGGTGTTCCTACATCCTGAAGGCAGCTTGAGAAATTTGGTATTAAATTTATATATAACTTTGATTTTATTTTTGACTACATATGCAGTAAATTGGTTACAAATAGTGTAATATGTATCTTTTCCATTTGGAATCAACTTATTCTGTTTTTCTTTTACAGGGTCTTTTGGTCTCTACAATTTTCTGCTTCTTTAATGGAGAGGTATGGTGATTGATTTTGTTCCTTTTATAATTTTATATTAACAATATATTTTTTCTTAAAAATGACAGAATTATGAATTCCTTAAGAACAACTCTTTCAAATTTTGTTTCTATCAGGAAAGAGAACCATAAAACCTCTTTTCATAGATGCAACTCTCCTTCCCAAAAGCTCGGGTCATATTGGAGTTCAAGGCTAGGGCAAATATAGCCTCAGTTTAAAATACTCCATCATTGACTTGTATTCATCTAGTCTTTTGACCTACCTTTTGAACTAATCCTATTAAGCCTGGACTTTGACTTATGCATGGTGCGAGGCAATACTTAACTTCATAGAATATACATATACTCTAATAGGATAAAGAATTGGCTCATTTTCATTTTCCCCCTTTCTCTGTTTCTTTGTCTAACTCACAATATGGTCTTTGGAAACAGTTTTACAGTAGATACAAAAGGGATTAAAGAACTTAAACTCACAGTTACATATGAAGGAGACACAGTGTGTTAGGAAATTTACAATAGAATGCTCTAATTTGTAGCATGTCAATGTGGTCTTGGATATTTCAATATTTTTATCCAAGGCTTTCCTAATTGAAAAGTTTCAGGCATTTTAGAAACTGGCAGTACCATATTTCTTATGTATATGAATAGCATTATAGCTCAGTTAGAGCTATATTGACTTATCTCTAGATGTTTTTAATCTACTTGACGAATTTTAACCTGTTGGAGAATTTTGGCAAAATTCAACAAAGATTAGAAATCCAGGCAGCAACTGAGTGAGGCTGAGACCCTTGGTAACTGGAGCTTATCACAAAGCTTCATATGGAAAACACATAGAAACAGTTGGCATAACTTTATGAGAACAATTCTTATAAAACAAATCAACATTGGAAATCATGCACATATGAAAAACTACTAAATACAGTAATACCTTGGTTTGTGAGCATAATTCGTTCCAGAAACAAACTACTCATATTGCAAGACATCGCTCGTTTACCACATTAAAATGTATTAGAAATGTTTGCTCATCTTGGGGAACACTCGCAAAACAAGTTACTCATAATTCAAGGTTTTATTGTAGTGTTACCTTTACTTAAGTAATATTTTACCTCTCGGTCATAGCATATAATAAAATTTCATGTTTAATTTTTAAACTAAATATATTTTAATATTTAAGCATAGGTATTTATTTCATATATTTCTTTACAATGGGGTATAGAACTGAAAAACATAGTAGGCTCTATTTAACATCTTTAAATGGTGCTTCCATGATCCTTCTACTATACAGAAGACAACAGTGACTATTTTTCTGAAGTCAATGAGAAGTATAGACTGAGAATGCAATGAGAAAGAATAAATAAATCATTTGTTTTGATAATAAAATTCAAAAAACAATTGTTACATACCCCTATAAACTATTAATGTGTAAACTGGATTAAATAGATATATTTACTTCTTATATGGGATTTTACAGTTAAATATAGATGAGGGCTATGGACAACATGCCAAAGAACATGTGTGAAATATGAAAGATACACCTCTGCATTGGCAGAAACAGATTTGATTTTTTATAAAGGGTACATTGTAAGCGTACAAAACATAATCACTAGTAAAAATGTTGTGATTGGAAGCAGTATATACTAAGGGCACTACCATGGCAATGCATTTAAACCCTTAAGATTCCACTTTGTTCCTGGCTGTGATATCTTGGGCAAAACTCTGAACCTCCTGGAGTCTCAGGGTCCACTTTTATTAAAAAAGAAATAAAAGCAAATTTCTTACACAAGTCCCACAAGATTTAATGTAAACTAAAGATGTAAAGTTTTTAGCACAATGCTCCACCCTCCGTAGATACTCAGTACGTTATAGATTCCTGATTAAATTTGTCAAATCACTCATTTTCAAAAATACATGTATAAAAGGGAATATGAATCATATCGAAATCAAGTCCCAAACTGGCCCGTTAAAGTGCCCAGCTAGTCTCTAAACTAATGCCTAACGCTCTTGTTGCATCCTATCTGTGTAAGCAAAAGAGACACGGACCTTGATCCTCTGCCATGCCCTAAAACAGAGAAAATGTTGGCCGTAGAAAATTACAATAATACAAAATCTTTGAGCCAAGTTGTTGCCAAATCTTTTAGTTCTTCACAACATCTCCAATGTCTGTCCTCTTTTCTTCATCTCTCAAGATATAATCTCTGTTTGTGTATGATTCATTTCTCATTTTAAGAAATACCATAATCCCTCCTTGATTGTCTCTGCCTCTTCGTTCTTTTTTACTCCCATAATATAAAGACACAGCTGCCAAATTCATTTTGTGTGGTTCCAACTACGTCACGTACATCTTAAAATCATTTGCTCAGGCTTTCTTCTTGCTTTCCACTTTCGGTCACATAGATTGCTTTAGCTTAATGCCTCTCTTTTTGTTTTACTCTCACATTTAATTTATTTTATATTTTAGACAACATATTGCTATTTGCATTTCTCGCTAGTTAAGTAACTGTGGCTTTGTAGGTACGGAGGCCACATTCATCTCATCTCTAGTCAACTTAGACAAAAATGTGTGCTGTTTGCATAAAAAGGGACTCTAGTCATCAGAAATGCCCTCCCCAGCCTAAGGGATATATTTAACAACACCTGAGAGTAGATATTTTTATAAAGTGAACAAAAACATTTGTTGAGAATAACCAAACCCACATTCTGTAATGAGAACTAGGTAGAATTTTTATATGTAGCTCTATTAAATATCTTTTAACTGATTTAGGTTAAGGAGTATAGAATTGGTTCCTTATCAGGTGCTAAAAGACATATAAAGTTGTAATGTTATATTTTAAACAGTTGGCCTTACTATTTATATAACAGTCATGCAAAACAATAAAAACATTTTCATGTCTTTAATAATGTCGGACTATTTTCCTTTCCAATGGTGATTTTTCTTGTTATCTTTCCCTATTAAATTTTTCTCATTAAAATTTGATTAAAAGTGGCCATTTTAATGTCCTGTTGAACAGGTGTGATATTTGATTAAAGGTGAAAAAAAAATCCCTATAGAGAGTAATATACAGAAACAGATGTCTACAAGGCCTATGGGTCTTTAATTAGGCTCATTTTTAAGTTCAGTAAATAAGTACTCACTGTTCAGGAAACTGGCTTTCCATGGTTTTCTGATTTAGTTGCAAGGAAGAAATAAGGTGATAATCTTAATCAAAGCAGATATTTCAAGAGCAAAGAGTCAGATATTTCCAAAACCATTTTGACTTTTAGAATTGAATTTAAGCTTCCCTTTTTAAGACTATAAGTCCTACATTCACTTCTAAGATATTACTTCCTGTCAGCTTCTCCATAACATTTATGTAGAATATTTTGTACAAAACCAGAGACTATATAGTGTATGTATTCAATCAGTCCAGCATTTAGTCACAAAATGAGGGGAAATTAATTAAGCATAAAAATCAGGATCAAAAACAATTCCTATCAGAAATATCTGGATAATTGGCCAAGGGTCATTTTTATTTTAAATCTCTGAATATTTATTTAAAAGTCATGCCGTAAAGTCAATTCACTCATCATTTATGTTCTTGACAATATTACATATACAGATATTATTTTCAAATTACTTAATTTAAATGTTATTTGGAGAATTTGGAAATACATTATTAACCCATAAGGGAAACAACGTATAATTTTTTGCAAGATATATTTATTGTCCTATAAATGCTTTTATTTCAAAGAAAATCTACATGACTATAAATTACTCCTTCAGATATAGTCAGCGTACATAAAAAAATAAGCTTAAAAGCCCTGAAGTTCTGAATTTCATAATAATATAACTTTCAAAACCAATTTATTACATTTCTCATTACATAATTTTTTTGAGTATACAGTAAAGAAAAGCTACCTGAAATTCTAATAATCCATTTTGAATTCTAAAGAAACTCATTAACTTGTTTCTTCCATTTTTCTACATGCTAAAACATGAAATGAGACTTTAAGTGATAGAATATAGAAGGTTAAGAGGACTTTGAATATTCCTATAGAGCTGCAGATATCCTGGGAATACCTATTGCCTAGAGAGAGAGTTTGTAATTAGGAGAATTGTTTTCTTGACCTCTTACACAAGTAAATGAAAAAGACTCAAATAAGCCAGCCCCATTTTAAAGTTTAATATTGACTTGCACACATGAATATAATGAGTAAACATTCGAGGAATTATATATAATTAGTCGGAAGTTAAACAATTATTGCATGAGTATGTTCGTAGTACATGAATTGCTGGAAATTTGCGTTTAGATGCTCAGCTTCCCTTTGAGGAAGCAATCAAAGTGTCAAAGAGCATAGAGAGCCTAAGGAAGACAATTCAAAACTACATATGCATTGGAAAGACAGATCAGGTCACAGGAATGTGGCCAATACATATGTAACCTAGAAACAGAGGGCTCCCGCCAGTCTCCTCACTCATCAGATACCTGGTTCAGGTTACTTGAGTTGCAGATGTATTTGAATATTCTCATTTGCCCTCACAGACTCAATATGAAGAAAAGAAGCCTAGTGCCTTATGTTCAGTTAAAACCAGAGTCACTATATATGACCTATCTAGTTTTTCACAATACTCATCTCATTTGTAATGATCTGTTCAACACTTTCTTCTCTCTGGGTAGTAAGCTCCTCAGAGGAGCTGACCCCCACTGCCAAGAATGCAGCACAATACCTGGCATATGATAATCACTCAATCAAAGGTTGTTGCTGCTGCTATTGATGATGGTGATGATGATGGTGATGATGATGATGATGATGATTTATATTCCCTGTACCCCTGCTTCTTTTTCTTTCATCTCTTTTCCCTCTTCCTGTATATTCTCACTCATCTTCTCATTCTATTAATAAAGATATTAATACAAAACTCAACGTTGTACATGCAAACTTGTAATTGGGAGGTCTGGATTAACTGCTTTATGACAACACATCCATACACATTATTAAAGCTCAAAGATAAGGCATGGAAAGGAAAATATTAATGGAATATAAATGTACAGAGTAATTGCAGTGAATTTCCTAATGTAAATATGGTTCACTCAATTAAATTTTTTAAATTAAGTAAAAAAGAGAAATATTATTCACTAACATTAATGCTTTTTTTAAAAAAAAGCTTTTCTACATAACTTATTTTATTGTACTCATAAATACAATATCTTCATTTCAAATAATGGCTTGCTCTTGTCTTTTCTGTTTCTTTTTGATTGATAGGTTCAAGCAATTCTGAGAAGAAACTGGAATCAATATAAAATCCAATTTGGAAATGGCTTTTCCCATTCAGATGCTCTTCGTAGCGCATCCTACACTGTGTCAACAATCAGTGATGGCACAGGTTATAGTCATGACTGCCCAAGCGAACACTTAAATGGAAAAAGCATCCATGATATTGAAAATATTGTCTTAAAGCCAGAAAAGTGCAACGATTATATTATATAATAGAGGCAGGATTGCTTCACTATTTTATGCCACTCCTAACTCAAGGACTTGGATCCATGACTTTATAACCAGAAGACTTCAATATTAAGTGACTTTCTTGAGTACCACAAAGAAAGCCCTCACATGAATTCAGCATTGTGTTGATAAATATTTGACAACTATCTCTATGGAGGGGAAAGAAAGCCCTGATTTGTAATGGTTGCCAGTTTTTACTACCTTTGGTCCTACCTTGGCTGATTTCAAGCTATTAACTTGACAACACTGAATGTGGAATTAGGAAAAGATGACCATAATCAACTGTTGTGGCTGGTGTAAGCCAGTTCTAGCACACTACTGCATGAACTCACAAATGAATGAGACTCTAAACGTTTATATACACCTTGGGCATGAATCTACTCTTGTCATAAAGAGACCTAGCTAAGGTCTGCAGACGTGGAGGGAAAACTAGCTTTTCACTTATTTTTTAAATCTTTATCTGATATTCATTGGTGCAGTTGACTTTTTTTTCCCCTTAGAGAATAGTCTAGCCCTTTCTGTATTTACCCTTTCAAATGGAACAGATAGGGAGTTACTTACTCCTGTTAACTTACCTTCTTCTTCCCAAGAAAGGCAACTGAGCAGAATTGCTGCCGGCTACTCATTTGCTGAAACATCACAGTTATACTCTGTGTCATATCTGTTTTTGAGACTTGATGAACAGTATGTATGACATGCAGTCCTACTTTGGTATCATTAGGGAGACAGCTCCGTTGATACTATGAAACACCTTCTCAGCTGCTTTCCTACCTTACTACATAAGTGAGAGGGAACCGGAGTCCCTGTATCTGTAAACAAAAACTTTGCCCCTTCCATCTCTACTGTGTAGACAAATTAGCAAATACTTCACATGAAGAAAATCAATGAAGGGTTTCTTATTTCCTTGGCAGTTTGTGAAAGAAAAAAAAATGTTGTGAAAAATAAGCTTGTAAATACTCAGTTATTCTATTTTATAGCCTTAAGTCAAATACATACACTCTAGGTAACATTTTAAAAAATAAATACATAATGTGACAATGTATGAATGTTGATATCTGATACTGTGTCTGGGCAGATTTTATAATAAAATAGAGTCTGGAATTCTATATTTGGTAAATATTTTAAAGACAACCAGATGTCAGCATCAGAAGTTTAGAACTAACAAAATAGCTATGATAACATATAAAATATTTATTGAAAACAAACTCAAAGCCATATTTTAATTGATCATATGAGCTTGGGTGTTTCATACCTTAATAATAGGTATGTTTGACATATTTCTCTTTTTATTTTGACGATGAACTTGTTTTCTAATCCAGAAAATTTTAGTGACTCCTACTGTAATAAATGCTAACCCGCTACTTTTATGGTTTTTACCCCATTAAAAATATTAATTTTCTGACTTTTACTTTATGAAGATATACAGCTTTGGAAATATTCCAGGTTATTTTTTAAAACTATAAGAATACAATATATATCATATACAGTGTTTTAATATTTTAATAGAGCTACTATATATGATAATACAAATCAGCAAAAGATTTGAACATAGCATTGAGTAAGAATTGTTGTCAGTATGTTTATGGAATAATTAAATTAAGATGGAAGATAGCCTTGCTAATGAATTAAAATGACATTTAAAGGTGATTCAATTTCCCTAAAATTATTTTCCACTGAAATATATGAAAAACAAAAATGCCATCAATGAGTAAAAGTCAGTTTTGGGAGGAGAAGTCACTATTTGTATATGTTTTTACAGTGTATCAATCTGCTTAAAATGGATTAAACAATTCAGTCATCAAAGTTTGTTTCTTAAGCTGTCAATAGATGGTGAGTTCAGAAGTCATTTGAAATTGTCCAGGAAAATCATCTAACTTAGTAAGAATAACATATTAAATGGCCTAGCTAATACTCTTATAATGTATCTATCTATATACATGTAAAGACTTTGTCAAATTTGTGGATTTCATAGCAAGGTCACAGAAAAAGGAATATAGGCTGTTCTGAACATTCTACTGACTAAATTATACAAAGGAATCCTTTAAATAAATTCAATTTTTAGCTATTTATTATTCAAAGACACAGATCAAAATCCTTTGCTGATACTGTACATATTTCACCATTCTTCCAGACAAACTGTCAAGTCTCAACCATAAATGACAGTAGAAAATGTCAAATTATCAGCTAGCATTGTATTAAAATTACACTGCAATTTTCAAGATTTTTTATTGTGTTTTTATCATATTAACTTTAGATCACATTTCCTTTATGGCCAGGATTTATCTATTGTACAGTCTTCAGCTGTAAGCAGTAATTACTCTGTGTTAGTTTTGTACTAATATTTTTTAGGGGTAATATTTTTTAAATTTTAGACTTCTCTAAAGCTGAAGTACTAATTAAGATCTCTTTTGTATCTTAATCATGATGAAAAATTAATATCAATATTTTAAAAGTAAACTTCTTCAGTATCTAAAAACTAATTTTGGGAATTTATAACTTTTAAAATGCAGATCTGCTATTTTTCTTCAAGTACTTGTGTAAGTGATATTTTAATTTTTTAAAAATTCTAATCTGTTGGGGTTTTTTCCTAAAGTTATTTTTCCAATGCATTTATTCATAAAATATCCATTCTGGAATTTAGTGTTTGTTCAAGTGTAATCCAATGTACATAGAATTAGTGATAGCTGTAGTGCTGTATTTATTGCTTAATAATTTTTTCAAAAATGTGAACTTATTTTAATTTTCTCTTGGTTTTAACCTGCTAATAGAAACCACCATTTCTATTACCTATAAAACATACCAAAGATATTCTGAGCAATTATAACAATTCATGTTATGCCTACTTAATGTATATCTCTATTTTTTGATTGTATGAAAATATTAAAGTTATGAGTTAAAAGTGATTTTCACTTATATTTACTGGAGTGCTGAATAATCCAACATAACTCTTTGCAGCAATCAGTGGCATACTTCTTACAATCAATTACTATATCTCTATTATCCCCTTTGAAGTCTTTAATACACCCATACACCATTTCCTAAACCATATTTTAAAATGTTAGGAATTTATTTTTTTAAGCTAGAAAATTCCAAATAAACTACAATGTATACAAATAGTGGCCCTAGAAGTGATCCTCTCAGTCTTTTCAAATTTTTAACCATTTAAAAACCTTGCAATTTTTACTCACAGAAATATAAGTGGAAAGAAAGAGGAACCATATGGGGATGTGAAGGCCTAATGTAGATAGTAAGGGAGAAAATTTGTTAAACAACTATTTTAAAAACTTCACAAACTGAATATTATTTTTTTCTCCAGATTTTTACACTATGATGGGGTTTGTTTGCAACATGCAACACACCTTCCTCCGTTGCAATTTAATTTCTCCTATTCTCCCTGGTTTACCCATTGACTTTCATGTAGTTATTGGTGATGCATATACAAAAACGTTTTTAAATCTTAGGGTTTAAATAAATCTAACACAAGACCTTCGTATAAGAAAGTCATATTCCTATGAGATCTAGTTTACATTTATAAGTTTGAAATATCAGAATAGACGCTATCCATTGTGTATTCACTATCAGCTCTGAAGGTATGTCACTTGGTAAAAAATCAGCAAGTGGGATATACATTAATAAATGCCATTGAATTCACAATATTAAGCTAATTTTATCTTAAAATTGAGATCAGATTACTAAATAAATTTAACTCAACAAAGTGTATTGAGCATCTACTATTTACAAAGCACAATACTAGGAGCATTGCAGTGTAAAACGGAGTTCCTCCATAGAGATTTTACAACTTAAATGATATTTTACAACCTAATATGTTTCACCTTACTTTCAAAGAGACATTTGTTCACTACTTCGCTGTGCATAATCTTTGTTTTGAGCCTATGAAAGCTGCAATTCAAACCACACAAATAGTTTTACAACATAGCTCACAGGAGCAAATGAAGAATTAAAAAGAGTTGAATTAAATCTGGCATTATTGCTCCCAAGTGCAAAACACTTTTTTCTATATTCCAACTGGAGGCTATATCAAAAATTCCCAGGCTTTGACCCAGAGACAACTCCTCCCTTGGATCAAAATTTCCATGCTTTATTCCAAAAATGCAGTAAGCATTATGCTCAATAGTGTGAAACATTCACCACAGCTTACAACACGCAAGGAATAGAGGATGCAAATCGAATAAATAGGGTGACAGAAAGTTAGCTCTACCCCATCTCATCCCCATGCACGCATGTGGCCGGAACTCAACAGTATTAACACGTGGAACTATATCTCTGCTCACTTCAGAGGGTTTCCCAAACTCCGCATTTCTGGCTGCACATCCGTGCGACACAAAAGCGGGATACACCCAGCAAACAAGCAACTCATTTCAACTTAAACACCCGGGAATAGCCTTTTTTTTTTTCTTTCATGTTTATTCTTGTTTTCAAAGTATCACGGGAAAATGGGGTAAAAACCTTGCCTGAACCCCAGTTCTACCTAGGAATTCATTCTGTCATTCAGCAAATATTTATTGTATGTGAGAAGTATTATTTTAGATCAGGTAATCAGGGAGGGCTCCCTGATGGCGGTGATATGAGAGCAGAGACCTGAGAGAGCTATGCGGTTTGGGGGGATGGGAGGCATCACTGGCATGGTGACAAGCAAATGCACAAGTTCTGTGACAGGACTGTGCTTAAGAGTTTGAGAAACCTCAAGAATGTGAGGGGAGGCGCACTGGAAATGGAGAGAGATGAGGCCAGAGAGTCCCCAGTGGCCATATCATCTAGGGACTTGGAAGCCTAGGTGTGGAGTTTTCATTTTATTCTCTACAAGGACAGGAGGGTTTGAGGAAAAGAATAGTGAAATAATCTGACATCTGAGGTATATTTTTAGAAGTTCACTCTGACTGCTGAATGGAGAATAAACTGTGCAGTAGCAAGGGCAAACGCAGGATGGAAACGGGGTGGAATCAGGGAGACGGTTAGGCTACTGCAGCTGTCCAGGCAAGGGATGATGCTGGCAGCTCAAAATCGCATGTTAGCAGAGGTGCTGGGGAGTCAAAGGATTCTGGGTATACATAGGACTGGAGCTAAGGAAATATGCTTTCGGATTGGATATAAATTTAAGAGTCAAGGATGGCTTCATTGTGTTTTATTGTTATTATTATGATTTGTTGTTGTTTTGTTTCCTCGAACATTAAGGAGAATGGAGTCACATTCACTGTTTACTAAAAGAGGAAGGAATGAGAGAGGGGCCATTGGTGGGAGAAATCAAGAGTTCAGTGTTAGCCGTGATAAGGCTGCGATTCTATGAGGCTCCACGCAGGGATGTGGAATAGGCTGCTCACTCCATGAGTCTGAACACCAGGAGAGAGGTGTGGGAAGTTGGCACTTCTTATTCCTTTTCACGCTTTTTGCCCATTCCTCAGCTCCTCTCCCCTTTGCCCACCATCAGTTTATTCTCTGTATTTATGACTTTTTCTCCTTAATTCTATTAATGTGATATATTAAATTAATAGATTTTCTAAATATTGATCCATTCTTGAATTCCTGAAATATATTTTACTTGGTCATGAAATATCTTTTAATATGCATTCAATTCTATTTGCCAAATAAAAACAACAGTAGGTAATTATTTTGGAATTAGACGTGTTGATTCTAAATTTCATATGGAGTAATAAAAGTAGCCATGAAGGCTATAAACAAGGGATGTGGGAGATAATCCCTGACAGATATTATGTCACCCCATAATTAAAACAGTGGTAATGGCACATGACTAGAAGGACAGAGAGAACAAGGGGAGAGGAAGTGTGTCTGCAGACTACTTTTTTAAAGTATTTTGTTGTAAACAAAGTGGAAATGGTAGGAACAGGGAGTGAACTGATGTTATCACCCATATAACCCAGAGATTCACTCATTCTTTTTCTTTCCTCACTTTTTCTTCTTTAAAAATGTGCCACCTCTGGAATACTAGGTGTAAGAAATGGGCTTTTTAACAAGCCACATAACTTTTTAACAAGTTACTCTCATCTGTAGAAGGCCAAATGCGTTGAAACTATCACCTGTACAGTACAAAAGTCTGTAGAGGACAACCATATTCCTCATAGATTTTTACCTGGGAAAGGAGTGGAGATGCCACTCGTTCGCTTGTTTCTTCAAGTTACAATTATAAGCATATAAATTTTCCATGTTATTTCAGTGATTTAATGGATGCCAAACCATACCTGTGGAAGATCTAAGAGTACTTAAACCCCAAGTAAAACACCATATTCTACATTTTCTGCAAAGTTAAATGTTTCAAATTTCCACCTACATTCTCTTTTCTCAGACCCCAGCTAGAAGGCATTTCTCTGTCCTCCTAAAAGCCCACATGTTTTCATCTTATAATTTTGTTCCAAAGTATTCCTTAAATATTTTTGCTACTTAGATTTGTCCTTCACAATTTCATTTTAACTTTTCTCTGACCTTTTTCTTTTTATTTTACCTCAGGCTACATATTACATTCCATCCCATTGCTGTCTTAAATTTTCAAAAACACCTTTACATTATGAATCCCCAGTCTGTTATTGTTTACACCATATCTTAGTCTTCTCAGGCTCCATGACAGAAATAGCATAGACCGGGTGAGCTAATCAACAGAAATTTATTTCTCCCAGTTCCTGGGGCTTGAAAGTCCAAGATCAAGGTGCCAGCAAGGTGTCAATGTCAAGGTTTTACCCTGAGGCCTCTTCTTTTAGTTCGTAGGCAGGTGTCATCTTGCTGTGTGCTCACAGGACATCTTCACTGGACATGTGGGGACTCAGTGAGCTATCTGGTATCTCTTCTGATAGGAACACCTATTTTATCAGATCAGGGTCACACTTTTATGACCTCATTTAACCCTAATTTCTTCATTAGAGCTCATACTCCAAATACAAACACACTGGGGGTTAGGGCTTCAACATATGACTTTTGGGGGAACATAAACATTCAATCTACAACACTCATTATTTCATTAGAAGCTCTCTGCGTACTACCCATTACCTCATAATAAAGCAAACAAAACATAACAAGAAAACTAAAATTTACATTTCTCCTGTAAAGCAGATAGCATTTCCTTTTCTGAAATAAGAGTTCAACAAAAATTATCTTATTGTTTATGTCTATTTCCAGAAGTTGCTAATGGCTTACTTCTTGATCTTTTGTCATAGTAAGACAAGTTAGTTAATATAACGTCAGGCAGTCAGGAATTCCGTGGTAGAGTGAGCAAAAGTAAAACACTAGCCATTTCTTACACTAGCTATTTTTTTCAATGTTATGTGTATAACTCCCCCTTACTGGAACAGAGACATCAATCATATCCTAGGGCAACAAAGCCATTTTGGACAACATTGCAAAAGGCCTTCCCAAGGCTGAGCAACAGAACAAATCTGATAAACACCTTAATAACAAGCACCAGCATTCCAGAATTCCCCCTCCCAGGCAGAAAGAAAAGTATAAAACTCAGCCTTTTACCCTACCTAGTGAGCATCCCATTTTCCGGGTGCCCCTTCCCACTCAGGAGCTGTAACCTTTCTCTTGCTTTAATAAAACTATCCTCTGCTACAAACTCTACCTCTGGTCCATGTCTCTGTTCTTTAGCCTCACGAGACCAGGACCACGGCACAAGAAATATCCTACATCAATAGAACATCCAATTTCCTCATAAGCTCCAAAATTCTCCCTCTTCAAAGTTCATTTTGGTCACTTTTATTTCTTCATTTTCACGTAGCAAATTCATCCAGAGTAATTTTTTTTTTCCTTTTCATTCTGTGTCCAGAAAGCTTACCCAGCTGTTATTTGTCTCTGCTTTTTACTGTTACTTACTCAGATAAAGCTTGTAAAAGAATGCTCCTCATCTCCAAGGATGTACAAGTAGCTCTTTTTACAAAATCCCTGTTTGATGTAGGTCTACACACCCAGGATACTTTTCTAGATTGCAGTTTACACTCCAGTGTGCATACTCCATACACTTATGGTAACCATGCATTCCAGTTTCCAGTTTGCTCAAGAGTCTAGGTTTGGTGTTTGTTGCTCTGGCATCAGTTGCAGCTTAGCATTTGCAGCACTGGCCTCAGAGCCATGAAAAAAGTGCTAAGTTCCTTTCCTGGCATTTTAGACCCCCAACTCTGGCCATGCTCTATCTAGCTGGGCCTCTTTCCACCTGATGAGTAGTTATCTGAGCCAAAGAAACAAGTCCACCTAGAGCTTAATCCCCCCCTTCTAACCATATCCTGGCACACTGGCACCCCAGAGCTTCCAGCCTGAATGACTGACGCTCATATACAGGACTGCATGAGACTTTCAGCTAGATTTCTTTTTCTAATAATGGACCTTCACTCTTCTACAACCACCCCTAGTCTCAGGGAGTGGCCATGGGATGGTCGTTTACACTGAGAAGTGGACAGAACTCAGATGTGTACGCTGAAATGTGCACTTACGTCCACATGAGAGGCCCTCACAGTACAAGGAAAAGCTGGAGATGGAACAAAAATAGCCCTTCTGGGGGGCCAGGGGCCAGGACACCCCATACCAGCATGTCCCTGCACAGAACTCCAAGGGTTCTGATAATTCTGAGAAATCTAAATTTGAAATTAATCTTCTTGAGTGTTTTGAATATTTATTTGTAAAGCTAGAAATAGAAAGTTACTTAATCGTTTTGTAGCTTCCTGTATATACTTGAAATATGTAAAATATACGGGCTTCAATTTGTACTCTTGCCTTGGGCTCCCCAGATTTTAGGGAGGAGCCTGAACAATTTCCCTAGATAAACATTTCCCGGTTTCGATAATGAATTACATGTTCCATTGTTTACTTCTACTCTAAAACTTCCCTGACCCCAATTAAAAAGTGCATATTAAATGGTTTTAAGCCTTTTCCCCCCATAGATCTATCAATATTTCATACTTTTTATTATGCATACTAATCCCCACCTTTATCTTCTATTTTTAATCAGTCACATCTTAATAATGCTTAGCAATAACCATGAAAACAGCTAGCTTCACTAGTGTTATTCTAATAACTCTACCAATCAAATATTATACCTGCTTGGTCCTATATCTATATGAAGCATCAGCCACTCCTGAAAGTAACTAAAAATCTTTATCTTTGGCTTGCTAAGTGGAATTGCAATAGGTTTTCTCTAAAAGTCATAAGCGTCTTCCACTGGTACATTTTTAAAACCAGCTTCCCTGTTGTTCTAAAAATCATTTAAAATTCCTTATTTCCTGACAATAACATGATAACAAATATCTCTGCATTCCTAAGCACTGAATGAAGCATCAGAGATTGTGGGGCAGTTGTTCTTTTTCTGTGACACTGGTTCTCATAAAGAGGCCTCTGGCTCAAAGGATCCATCCTACCCCTCCCTCCTGCATGAGCTGTACAAGTTTTTCCCTCTCTCTGCTTTTGTTCAGCTCTCCAAATGTAGATGTTATGTATGATAAATAAAAATTAACAGAAAACACTACTCTCCCTCCTCTTTCTCCTGTAAAAACGCAGTCAGTTCTGTTTCACATTAGACAGATTTGCCCTGTCTTCCATCTTTCTTGAATTTTCCATCTGCAGCTGCCTGCAGACATTTCTACACCCCTGGCAGAAGCTAAAGGAGAAAACTCAGTGCTCTGCATAACCAAACACTTCGGTTGATTCCTGCTACTACTGATCTTCTGCAGACACTTACACCCCATTAAGATGCAAACAGACTCTTCCTGCACAGCAGTCTCTGTGCCACCGCCAGCCTCTGGCTCCCTGAATAGCTGTAACACCTGCAGAGACAGACTCACTTTCTTTCCCTCTGCCTGCCCAGCTGGATGGCTTATCTTCTTTCCTGTGTTATACTGCTTCCTCTATATTATGAGAGCTTGGCACATAGTAGGCACTCAGTAAATATTCATTCCTCTTCCATCGTCTACTAAAAAATGTGTTTGAATCAGTTGGGCAAATGTAATCCTCCACTGAGCCGTAAAACTGAGCCTTTGAAAATGTATGTCAATGTCACAGTTTCCAAATTATAAAGTTAAGACTAGAAATTTTGGCAGTGTTTAATAGTAGAAACAGTATTGAGGTATTCCTACCAACAAGAGAAGATATTGTATAAGAAAGCCCCTCAGAAGACATTTACTGCCTTTTGATAATCAGAGTTTGGGAGAAGAATCTGATAAATAAAAGGAACTGAAAAGCAAAGACATGTCTCTAAAATAATGGCTTCCAAAACAAAGAATTGGCAAAACTTCCTATTGTACGGTGTCCCATCTACAAAATAGGGACGCGTTTCTTTTCTGACAGTCCATTGTCTCTTCTGTCTCATGATGAAAGTAGATTCATCCTTTTACACTCTGATGATTTCCTGTTTGAGCAGTTTGTCATCAGTGAATGAAATAGAAAGAATCCTTTTTTTGTTTTGTTCTTTTCATTCAGCTGTTATCGCCACTCAGCTATCTCAGACGATGGCCAAGCCAGGTCTCACTGGTTCCCTGCCTGTCTGTAGCACAGCCAGCAAGGCCAGCACACAGAGCCAGACATGGGGAACCAACCCAGGGGTCAAGGCCCTGACCTCTGCTCCATGACTTTGACTTGTTTATGTGATCTTTGAATATCCATTTCCTAAAATGGGGCTAGCAGTGACAACATGAAGAGCTGAAAACTTGCTGTTTCTAAGAGGAGCTGAAGAATTGAAAGGTGTTAATTAACACATAAAGTGACAAGTAAAGACTTGTAAAGCTTGCAGAGAGAAATCTTAAAATATCACGAATATAAAGGTATTGTATGATTAAGCAGGAAAATATGTAACACTGTTCATAATTTCCAGTAAACTATTAGATCAGCTATGCTTTAACTGTCACAGGTGTTAGGCCATGAGGGGAGAACGATTTATTCATGGCTTCCAGAACACATTTGATTCAGATCCTCTCTCTTGCGTGGTTTTTGGATGCATCAGATTACAAGATAAGCATGTTTTAGATGGGCTGAAAATCACCCATCTTGCAAGGCTTCTCTTTCCGTAGGAGTTTGTGGATAGAATTCAGGCGATCCTTGAATTTAGAAAAAAAGAAAGCTCATAATTTTATTTTAATTAACTGCTGGCTGAAATTCATTATCTCCTTCCATTATGAATGTAGGCATAACCACAATAGTATTAATAATATCTGTGACTTTGTCACCAAATACAAATCACAGTTACAGTCATATAACATTGTTATTACAGTCAAATAACATTGTTATTTCCAGGTAGCTGGAAATAACTTTTCTGATCTCCAATATTTTATAACTATGATAGTTATTAGACTCCCCCATGAATCTTGGTAGTTAACAGGGCTAATAAAGAAGCACAAGTGGCCGGCCGAGAAGCGTGTTGGCTAAGAGCTGGCTTGGGACGCCAGCTCTCAGCAGCAGGGCCCTCAGATCCCACATGAGGGCCAGTGACGCTGCCCTCTACAGCTAAGATGCTGAACAACAGCTCGACCTGGAGCTGGGCTGCTGTGAGTCACCGGCAATGGCATAGGCTGCAGTGGAACTCCAGTGAGCTGCTGTACAGCTACTGTGAGTGGCCGGCAGCCAGCGTGAGCTGCCGTGAGCTACGTGAATGGCCATCCAATGTCGGTGAGTGACTGACTCACCC
>NW_017732010.1:320389-363189 GCF_001890085.2 Hipposideros armiger
TGGCTACAGACGGTAGCCCATGGCAACCCACTGCCACAGGGGCTGCAGCCTATGCCGTCGCCACGTTAGCCCAGCTCCAGGGTGAGCTGTTGTTCAGCATCTTAGCTGTGGAGGGCAGTGTCACTGGCCCTCATATGTGGGATCCGAACGGGGGCCCTCTGGCATCCCAAGCCAGTTCTTAACCATCGCGCCACTCGGCCGGCCCTGTAGGTTTATATTTTTAACAGCTAGTCTCCTCTCATAATGACAATAATACAAATCAATAGACAACATCAACACCATTATCAAAGATGAACTTATTTTTACCTTGATTAAGGAAAGAAATCTGAAAGTAGTCTGGATGCTGTGCTCAAGAAGCACATCAGAGAAAATGTGTCTAGTTTTGATATTTTCTTTTTTCTTTAAAACAATACAAAAAAAATTTGTTGGGGAACAGTGTGTTTTTTTCAGGAACCCATCAACTCCAAGTCAAGTTGTTGTTTTCAATCTAGTTGTGGAGAGCGCAGCTCACTGGCCCATGTGGGAATCGAACTGCAACCTTGGTGTTAAGAGCTTGCACTCTAACCACCTGAGCTAACCAGCCACCCTTAGTTTTGATATTAAATGTCCACCCCTCAAAACTCAATGATCCTGAGGGAACCATGCATGTGGAGTCTCACATCTGAGTGATGAATGACAGAAAACTTATTCTATTCCTCTTATTCCTCCCCAGGTCCCTTTTCAGAAACCTGTCCAAAACAGAAATTTAAAAATCCAATTATGCAGATCTTCCCATGAAATGATGAATAGTGAAGGGATTTTATGTCTATAATTGATTTAAATGCTGAAGGTTTATTTTGTATTTGAAATTGAGAGTTAATCTTGCTCCAAATTAGATTAGCTGCCTCTCGAGTCTTTAATTTCCTCCTGAGTATGTCTATTTCTTCTCAGGCAAAAGTAAAAAAAAGAAAATGGACGGTGATAAACTCTTGTTTCACAGCCTCTCCTCCTTGTGACTATGGATTTCACAATTAACCTTAGTTCCTGAGTTACATATGTGATTGTTAATAGATTAGATTATACATTTAGCAACCCTTCTAGCAGAAAGAACAGGCAGATGCACAGACCAGAGTTGAAAGGAAAAATGAGGGAGTGACCCTGAGTCAATCCACATGGTATTTTCTACACACTATGTTCTAGAACTGAAGCCCAGTTCTGAATTCTAACATCATTCCATTCTTTGGGACCCAGTGTACAAAAGTTCTTTGCCTATACAACCATTCCATTCAAGTTTAGCATATATATTAAAAGAACAGGTAATATTTGACTGAGCATAGTGGGAGTCAGAGAGAGAAAAAGTATGTGGACCAGCCTTAATGTGTGTTAGGTAAAAAGAAACGTGTATACTCAAACAATATGCCCAGGACGGTAGGCAGTTGCCAGCACACAGAATGGAGCTATATCACTACATATGTGGGAAAATCAGCCACCAAGTAGGTCTAGTGAATTTAAATAATCCCTGCCAAATTTGACTGCAAGCATTTCAAATTCAAGTACACCAAAGAAAAAACCAGTTAGATTTCTCAAAGGATAAGGCCTTGGGTCATTTCTCTGTTAAATATTATTTTTTTGCTGACAAAAAAAAGCAGCAGGGCAAATGATTAAAATACAGATGCTAAACTATAAAAGAAAATGATTTCTTAGATCCTTTTCTTATCAAAATAAATGAAAGCTTTCATTAGCATCCAAGATCTCTAAGACATTCCAAGATTTATTCTGGTTCAGAGAGTAAGCAGCTTGGAAAGTTTAGTAGAACCATTATTCTCTCTAATCTTTTCAAGTGTCCAAGGGAGGATGAACACTTATTAAGTAGTAAATGATAACAGCCAATCGCTTGATTAATTTGATAGTTTTCTTTCATGCCAAAAGAAAAAGATAACGTAGCTCTGAAATATATATTACTAACTACTGCTTTAATTATCATTTCATGTTTTCCCATTTTATTTCATGGGATTGACTTTTTAGAGAGATTGCTTTCAGCTAAATAAAAAGATAACTCAGTGTGTCTGTCAGAAAAGGAGAAAATCTTACTCTCAGTGAAAATATTTATAAGTCTTAGATGTACAAGATCTTAATAAATCTAATAAAAATTATTGATACCCCTAGAGGGACTTTATAAAACACTGTCCCTATTTGAAACTGTAAGCTGAGGCTTGCCCAGTAACTGATCTTAAGAACAAGCACATACTGAAGGAGTTTCAGAAAATCAATTGCATTTCTGGATGCCTGGTTACAGTTTATGAGAAATACAAAATACAAGGCATTAAATCAGATAATGGAGGAAGTGGCAAGAAGAACAGGCTGTGCCATGTAATGTTAGTTGCACAGAATTCTGAGTTAGAAAGGCCAGTATGCACATCCTAGTTCTGTCATTTCCTACCTCAACCAAGTCACTTAGCTTGTTGTATCTTGTTTCTTTTGCTCCTCAGCAAGGAGGCAAAAATAACAACATTTAGGACTTGGTATGAATTAAATCAGTTAAGATCATTATAATATCTCGTGGGATACTAAGAAATGCAGGAAATTTTTTGTTTTGTTTTTGGTTTTGTTTTTCTTTTTCTTTTAGCTGAGCGATCCTGCTACCTGTTGGCAGCACAGCGGCTGCTCAGCTCGGGCCGGGACTCGAACCACTGTTGCTCAGAGCTCAAACTCTTGAGCAAGCTCTTAACCAACTGAGCCACTCGGCTGACCCATAAATGCAGGACATTTTAATGAACACAATTTTGTGATTGGGCTTGTTAAACGGCTACTATGTATTTGTATTTTGCTAGACACTTATGGTATATCAATAATTATTATTTATGAAAATTCCATGTGTCAAACTCTATCTTAGCTATTTCTTTTATATTGATTCATTTCTTCGTAATTTATAGCTCTGCAAGGCAGGTATTGTAATTTCTAGTTTACCTACTATGGAATTGAAGAGAAGTTAAGTCATTTGTCTAAGAGTCACGTGGCTGTAAGTGAGAAAGTGAGAGATTACATCTGGGCCCAGGCTTTTACACTGTTTATAATTGAATGTGTAATTTGCTTTTAAATATTAATAGTTACAATATGCAGGGAGTATTTGTGTTTCTAACTGATAAATAAAAAACTTCACTTAAAATTCCTATTTTATCCAAGTATTTCAGGTAATGATGTGTGGCTGATGATAATGAGTGTGTGGTAGGGATGAATGGGGGACTTTTCCATAAAATTGTCATTTCAAGTAACTATTATAAATATTTAGTAACCATTTTGATAGATATCCTCAGTTAGTCTATGTCTTTGATTCATTAAAAAGAGGTTATGAGACAGATGGGGATAATGTCTTCTCCACTACGTTGTTTTAGTCATCTGTTCCTCCCTCCATCCATAATGTAATAAATGTGCAATAATTTGAATTTATGCATGCATAAATAAATATCGACATGCCAAAATTTTGTTCAAATATCATTTTAAAAATACTTCTTACTCCTTTTCATCTTAATGTGACAGTGGTCCGTGTAATAATGATTTCATACTAGTTCAAAATTTAGATAAACCCTAATGTAATTTTGTTTAACATAATTTATTTCAATGTGTTATCATTTTAAAAATGATCACTAATATAATTTGCATGCCTTATTAGGCTTGCATAGATTCATCAATATGAATGGCATTTCTTACTCTAGATCTGTCTCTTAGTCTTAGTGCCGAAGCCCTTCATGATACGTTATTAGTTATGGTTCCTCTTGCTATTGCTAAGACTACAAATTACAGCCTATTCATGTATAATTTTTTAAATGTTTTTTAATTCAATTTAATTTAATTTTAATTCAATTTTAATTCAAAAAAATATAATTTTGAAGACTGTAAGTATGTTATAATTGTGATATAAAAACTAAATATCCCTTAAGGAAGACTCTGCTGACCTATCTTAGAGAATAAAATCTATGGCTTTTGTGATAAAGTTTTGGAAAAGATATTGTGGGTATTTTAATTATAAATTCTACTTCCTGGTAAGTGTAAAGGGTTGTGTTCAGGAATGCTGAAGTTTACTAGGGACTGCTGCAATTGACTTCTACTCAATAGCAATTGCAATATCCAGTCTGATTAGTTAGTAATCATGTTATTTTTAATGTACTCATTTATTCAACAGATATTTATTCAGTGCCTATACTGTGCAAGGCACTGTGCAAAGATGCAATCAGTGGTGAACAAAACATGTGCACCTGCCCTCACCGCCTTTGCAGTCTTCTATTATTAGATTGCTATTGGCCAAGGGCTTTGCAAAGCATTGTGTTACTAAAAAACACAACATAGAAATTCTTATAATTCACAAATTAAATTTTAGATGAAAAAAGAAGTCAATGTACTATATATTATGAAAAATAAAGGTTGGGAATTCAATAGTTAAAATAGCTAATAAGTAAATGGAGTGGGAAAGTTTAAAAGGATGTCCAGGAGGAGATGGGACAAATATTATTTACGCAATTATACCACCCCATTGTCTATCTTGAAGAAAGAGCAAATTTCACAAAAACAATAAACTTGTATTACAATAGTAATGTAGAAAAGGAAATGGACTTTCTCTTTCTTATTCCTTTTCCCAGATGATACGTTCAATGACAGTGTGAATATGCATGTAAAACATACCGCAGAACTGTAAAACAGGAGTCCTTAAGCAAAACCATAGTTTTCAATTCCAAGAAACATGCTTGTCATGTCCCTTCAACATATGGCTGATATTATTTTATCTACTAATATGCACTCAGGTGTACCACTGAGAAAGAAGGGTGAGATGGAAAAACAAGTGCTCTTAGTGTGGGCACCATGACGGGCTTTAGGGCATGGAAAAAATTAAACAAACAAATATATATATATATATATATATATATATATATATATATATATCCATGGAGAATGAGTCAATAACATTCATTAGATTCTCAAAGGGACCTATAATTACCCAAAAGTTTAAGAGAACAAGAAGTATGTGGGAGGGGGAGAGACAGACAGACAGACAAAGAGAGCGAGAGAGAATGAGATCAGAAATGAAATCATGCCAAAGTAATAATTAAGGCAATTTTTTTTGGGGGGGTCCAGATTTTAAAAAAAAAGTTGATAGATTCTAAAATAAAATTGATATTTTATAAGACAATTAGCTTTCAAAAATACTGCTATTTTGTTTAGTATTTGGAATAAAGGAGCAATTAAAACAGACATTTTCTCTGTTGTTAGATGTCCTAGCATTGGCTACAACTTGTGGGAAAGTATTTTTAGACCTAGAACTATCAAAAATCATCTCAATCAAAACTTGCCTTCAGTTTATTCATATAAACCTCACATTGAATTCTGCTTTTAGGATGCCTGAAATTGTAATGCGTACTCTATATTATCATAAGATTTACTATTGAGGAAAAATTGTTTTAAAATATATATATCCTATGCTCTTAGGTATTATACATACGAGTAGATCAATAAGAAATTTCGGAAACAAAAACTATGAGATTAAACATCAAAAATCAAATTCACCCATGTTATCATGACTTTATTTTTCCAAATGATTAAAAAAATATTAGTCAAATTAAATGCAATGAACATCTACATATACATATTTGGAAAAAGTATTTTTGAATATAGCGTATGCGCCATCCTTCTCAAAGATTTGAGTTTACTTAATAAATAAATTACAGCTCTTCTTTACTGAAGTCACTTCCTGATAAACAGCCAACATGAAGAAATAAATAAATATAAGGCGGTTTGTGAATTCCAGGCTTCTTGGCTAGTCACAATTGGTGTGTTGTTATCTTGGCTTGAGGACAATAATTATAATTACTTTCCTCTAAACAGCTGAATTCAATCCAACTCAGAATGTCATAAGTTTATGGATTTGTTATAACAAAAATTAAGATTAGCAAAGAAGACAAATGTCACTGGAGTAATGTTTTTAAACCTTTTATTCCCCCCCACTCCCCTTTCTTGTTTCATCAAATTGGAATTACTCCCAATTTTAAAGGAATCACAGATTGTATTGTACTTTCCCAGCCACTGTTTGTCCAGTGAGTTAAACAAACACATATGTAGCCAGAAAACATCTTTCCTTTTGTATATGTGGCTTTTTATGAGTATTAAAGTAATATAATCTTTTTGCTTAAAAGCTATGGCCATTACATCATTATAAATATATCTATGTACATTTATACTAGATAACAGTTTCTACGACATGTTTAAATGATGTTATATGATTATGTCTCGTTATTTACTAGATTTGAACAAATAAAAAATTTTTGGTCTTTATATTGCTCAATTTTCAAAACAATTGTAATTTAATAAAACAAATTAAAATGTTTGTACCATTTGTTTCTGTTCAAAATGGCCAATTATCCCAATGAACCTTAAAATTATTCAGCTAAAAATAATTAAAGGAAAATGGGCAGTAAGTACTAAAGTAGAGAGAAAAAGAAAAGTCATATAGAAAAGGAGGAATCTCAGGACTTAGAGGTCTCGGTAAAGAACTTGAGAGTTGAAGAATAAGAGAATCTACAGGTTAGGTGGAGGGTTTTTACCAAACACAAAGGAGTATTTATTTGAAAGAAAAATGCATCATTTTACTAAAACTTTCACCAGGGATTATCCTACTAGAATAGATAAAAGGGTACAAATGAAATAAAAATTTTCGCAGAAGAGGAGGAATATTTTGCAAGATTTTAATTATGAAAACAGTGAGAGAAGGAGGAGATGGAGAAGACTGAAATTTCATGCCCTAGGGTCTGGAAGGATGATTGTTGAAGTCATACAAGAGAAGAAATAGTGAGAGAACATTTAAAGGAAAACAGATGGTCTAAGGTCAAACATGATAATAGTCATAGTAGAGAAGTTATTAATGCTAATTTAAAAATTATAACATGTGTATAGTGAGTGCATTTTGTGTCACCGACATTTCCATGTGCGTGTTAACTCATTTGACTTGATAGGGAAGAGGAAAGGCCACGTAAGACAAGAAGAAAAGCTGAGGTCCACCAATCAGTATACCACAATTTGGACTATTAGGACAAAATTAGAGAACAGCTGATATCATTTGTTTAGTGCTACCCTATGTGCTTGACATGATGCTAAGTTTTTTAAATCTTTTTTTTATTTATTTTTCACAATACATTTTTCAGACAGTGATTACGTCTCCATTTTGCAGATGAAGAAACTGAGATTCACAGACCTTTTGTAACTTGCCCAAGATCACTGGTTGGGAACAGAAGAGCTAGCATTCAGCCCAGACCTAACTGGCTAGAAACATTTAATATATTTTTTTTCAATCTTAGATCAATAAAAGCTGAAGGAACTTTCTGAAATAGTAACAAAGTCAAATTCTTGGCCACTCATTTGCCATTCAGTATGTGTTCATCTAGTTAAAAAGTAAATGAATAAAAAATAATATATACATAGTTGTAGTTATAAAAAATGTGTAACTATGTATGGAAACAGATATTAACTAGACTTATTGTGGTGATCATTTCACAATATATACAAGTATAAAACCATTACACTGTACGCCAAAAACTAATAGGTTAATTTCAATTACACTTCAATGAAAATGATGTATAAATTCTATGAACTAAGGAAAAGATAAAGTTAGATGAATATATTGATTTAGTGTGTTCTATATATGAGGTACTCTTTAAAGTACTTCACAACATAATCTTCACAATTTCATTGATATTACAATTCCATTCCCTAACTTGTTCTCATGTTACCCAAGGGCTCGACAACAGAAGTGGGATACATGGTGTACATATGTTCCCTCCCTCAGATGGAGGGAGCTGAGAATAATAGCCGCCAACATTTTGTGTAATGCTTCTATACACCAGGGCTATTCTGAGCGTTTTACATACATTAATTCAGCCAGTCCTCACAAGGGCATTGTAAAATGAGTACAATATTATGATCCTCATTTTATTAATGAGTGAATGAAGATATATAGTGATAAAGTAGTTTCCAGACGTTTCCAGAGATAAAGAGGCTGTAGATCCAGGATTTGAACTGAGGTCCTGTGCATGTGGAGCCTGTGTTATTAGTGGATACATTGTACTAACTTTGGGCAAGTTAACAAAGGACACTTAATGCTCTCACACGGTGCTATAAGCCTGCTGAAATCTGGAGTAGAGAAAAATGTTCACTATTTAAAGAAACATAAAATAAAAAAGAATAAAGAGCCATGTTTCTGGTAGCAACCCAGTTCCTATCAATATTAACAACATAACACACAGAGACAACTTACATATATTCATGTTTATATTTGTATTTTATGAATTTTTAAGTTTAAGGGAAGAGATTTTGCAAATATCAAAACAAAGAGCAGTTAAATTAAGAACACTGATAACTCCTGTTGATATTTTTATATCTTATATTGAAATGCCAAGAAAAGATAGTGAGAATGTCTAATTTTAGACATTCAAAGGGTGAATATAGCTAAATATTTAGACAAACGGAAGAGAAAGAGAGGGAGATGTCCTTTTGTTCCCTGACACAGTCTGAAGAACTGTAGTTCTTAAAACTACAAATATCAATGAAATTAATACTAGCTATAAATAGCCAGAGAAAATCTTTCCAGGATTTTTTTTTTAACATTCTGAAGGCAGAGATGTGGTTTTATGCTTAACTCTCTACTTCTTTCTTTTTCATACTTCACAGAATTTACTAAAAAGCAACTGTAATTATACAACTCTAATAAATTAGTGCTTATCCATTATACTTTTTAAAATCAACTTATGCTTCATACTTGTGTTACAATAATGATATAAAAATTCTGAATCACAATTTTATGTAGGTATAACTAAGAATATTAAAAAGTGACGAAATTCTTTAAAAACATTTTCTGCTACAGATGGACTAACAATTGAATTGATAACATAAATTCATAGCAAACATTTGATTTTTATTCACAATTAACACAAGGTCAAAACAATTATCAGATAAAATAATACTGTACACAATACTATTCAATTCTTCTCGGAGTTAGACATTGTGAGTAGTTCCTTTGATGCCACTAATTCCATATTAAAACTATCTTACTTCTAGCAATTAATAAACTGAACCAAATTATTTTTCCATCTCCTATCCTTTGCATATGACTACTATACAAAGCAAATTTTCTAAATGATAACATTCTTATTCTCAACCATCTGTACTTAAGGAAAAATATTTTCCTATGTTCGATAATAATGTGCCTGTCCAAGAAATACTACAAAAAATAAACTAAAATAAAATCAGTCAAATAGCTGATACTAGTATCTATGCTTTATATGAAAGGGAGTTTGAATCTATCTATTGGGTTGTCGTAAAAGTCATGATGTATTTTTTCTATGTTTTTCAAAGGTCACTTATTTATATAAAGAAAAAAGATCAATCAATGATATATTGCCCATTTTGTTTGATAACCTTTTGCCATCTTTCAGTGAGCTTCATAATTCTTCATTCTTAGAAGGACCTGTCTTTATTTGCAAAAAAGTTGAACATGGTGCTAATTTACAGCCTCATCTGAGTTGAACATTATACCATGCAAGGAGTTTTGAAGAGAGCGAAACAAGTGGAAGTCTGACGGCGCAAGGTCAGGTGAGTATGGTGGGTGTGGCAACACACCCCATCCAAGTTCCAATGATTTTTTTTTTATTAAAGATTTTATTGGGGAATTGGGGGAGGGGGGAAGCATTGGGGAATCGGGGAAGGGGAACAGACAAGTTGCTGTCATTTTGTTCTTCAGTCTAGTTGTGGAGGACGTTGCTTCACTGGCCCANATCATTGCGCTCTTCCCAGCTGATGCAGTCGCTCGCCGGCCATTGGACAGCCAAGCTCCAATAATTTTTATTTATTTATTTATTTTTAGCTGAGCCATCCTGCTACCTTTTGGCAGCTCAGCGGCAGCTCAGCATGGGCCGGGCATTGAACCGCTATTGCTCAGAGCTCACACTCTTGAGCGAGCTCTTAACCAACTGAACCACTCGGCCGGCACCCTTCCAATAATTTTTGATGGGTAATCAAACTTGTGTGTGGTCTTGTGTTGTTGCAATGGGGCACAACACTTTTACAATTAACAAGTTCTGGATGTTTCCGGATAATGGATTCGTTCAAACTGTCCAACTGCCGACCGTACACATTTGAATTGATTGTTTGGTTCCTTGGTAGGAGCTTGAAAAACAGAACACCTTTAAAGTCCCACCACACTGAGAGCATAACCTTTCTCTGATGAATGTCTGCTTTCAATGTCGTTTGAGGCAAATCATCACATCAGGATCAAGACCATTTGCACACCACATTGTTGTAAACAATGCACTTCTCATCACCAGTTATCAGTCGCTTCAAAAAAGGATCATTTTCCTCATGTTTAAATGAGTATATTGCAGATGTTTATACATGTCGTCAAATGAACTTCGAGTTCATGTGGAACCCAAATATCAGCTTGCTTACGTATCCCAGCTTTCAGATGGTCGTGAACGCTTGAATGATGGATATTCAATGTTCCTTCAATCTCTCGTGTTGTGTAACGTGAGTTTGACTCGATCAATGCCTTTATTTTGTTGTCATCAACCTCGGTGGGCCTCCCTGATCGAGGAGCATCGTTGAGATCAAAATCACCGGCATGGAATTTCATGAACCATCATTGGCCCTGGAGTTCTTATAGAGCATTGTCACCATAAACTTTATGCAACTTTTCACAAGCTTGATGTTTATTCTTCTTTTTATAGAAGTAAAACAGTAAAATATGGCTAAAATGCACAGTTTGGGTTCCATCCTCAACTTGTAAAATCTCCAAAAGTCAACCAAATCACTCAATGTTTTTTTAGAATGAAGCTAGAACTGTAACTGTCAAATGACATAGCAATAACAAGGATGCGAATGACCCTAGTACTTCCAAAAATGAACTAGTGCCATCTGTTGCAAACATGCATCATGACTTTTCTGACAACCCAATAATTATCCATTTCTATCTCCTAAAATCTACTGTGGTTTTACAGATCTTAACATTGTGTCGGTACCAAATTTTGAAACTGATGCCAAGAGGTCTTCTCACGTTCTCTGCTAAGTTCCTGAAAAAAATTAAATGATTTTTTACCTAATTTATAAATTAATTTTTAGTTTAAAATGTATAATTCAGTACTCTCAAGGCTGTATTCAAAAACCATAATTTGCGGCCTAAATGAATGAATGATCAAAGTATGTCCTTTAGGTCTGTATTATGCAATTAATAATTCTATTAATGATCTTAGAGAAAAAGTAAGATTTTTCTAATATAACAATTTATTGACTGAATCTTCATGAATTAGGGCAATTGTTACTTTCTCAAAGCAGTCTTCCCCAATATCCTCTATAATGTATCCTCACATCCCCTTTCCATCTAGCTACTCTTCATTCTATTAGCCTGTTAGGTTTATATTCTTTTATTATTTTTATATTTTTATTTATTTAACTACACCTATATTAATGGTTGCCTGCTTCTGTTAATATGTAGGCTCTGTAAGATCAGGGTTTTTTCTGCCTTGCTGGCTATTATCTCACCAGTGCCTAGAGACAGATGCTCAATAAATATTGTTTAAACAAATAACTGAATTAATGAAAATACTAATTATTGGCGATGATGATATGGAATATTTGTTTATTTTAGGTATCTGATGTTATTCTAATTTGCCAACATGACCATTATTATCTATTATTTTCAGTTTCACTAATTATTGGAGGCAACTTGTAAAAATGTATGTCAGGTAACATGCATGTAAGCATGACACAAAATAAAACACATTAAGTTATTCCAATGTTAAAATTAAAAGCTGAATGTATTTATTCATTCACATAACAAATGTTTATTGAGCACAGTAAAACCTTGGATTGCGAGTAACGTGGTTTGCAAGTATTCCTCAAGATGAGCAAACATTTCAAATACATTTTAATGTGGTAAACAAGCAATGTCTTGCAATATGAGTAGTTTGTTTCTGGAAAAAATTATGCTTGCAAACCAAAATATTACTGTACTGCATGTCAGTCAGCTTGCTAGGTAATGGGGATACAGTATGAACAAGATGGATAGAAATACATAGAGTGTGTACCATCATGAAGCATACAATTTTGCTGTGGGCAGGATAGACTATGCCTGCCAGCAAAATAACTAAAATTGTATAGTGTGCTATGAAAGGAGAAATGTAAGTATTGAGTTGTCAGAAATGTCATGATGCATTTTTGCATCAAAAATCATAGAAAAAATACGTCATGACTTTTCCAACAACCCAATAGTATCTCACCTAGCCCAGGAAAAGAAGAATACGGATGAGCAAGGCCGCCCCGAGGAAGTCACATTTAGAGTGAGCTCTAGGGCAGCTAAGCAAGCAGATAAGAAGCAGCAGGCAGATCATTCCAATAAGAATGATCCAAACTTGGAAACTTTGTGAAATTTGAAATCTACTTTATATATAAGATACTACATGAAAATGTTTTCTCTTTTATTATTATTATTATTATTATTATTATTATTATTATTATTATTATTATTTTGTAGCTGAGCCATCCTGCCACCTGTTGGCAGCTCAGCGGCAGCTCAGCTCGGGCCGGGCATCGAACCGCTGTTGCTCAGAGCTCGCACTCTTGAGTGAGCTCTTAACTAAGTGAGCTACCCGGCTGGCCCAAAAAATGTTTTCTTTAAATATTTATTCATAGACACAAGTATATTACAGAGAACTAAAACAAATTATCAGTAGTACTGTCCAATTATCCTATAGAAATAAAAATGTTTATAAAAATGACCTAAGACCTCTTTTGACCTAGACATACTATGATGACTTTATAGCCAAAGGATCATCTAATGGGGTCATTTAAAAATATTCAGCATACATTTATAAACAGGAGGTCTCCACTCTTTTCAGAAATGAATCTATGTTTCATTCTCACAAAAGGAGGATATTGACACCTGAAATTTCCACAAAATTATAGGCAGTCAAAGAAACTTCACTAACAATGAGCAATTTCTCAAAGCCAAATTCATAAAAATCAAGAGTAGAATGCTGGTTACCAGGGGCGATGCGATGGGGGAATTGGGGATATGTTGATTAAGGGTACAGACTTGCAACCAGTAGATAAATAAGTCCTGGAGATCTAATGCACAACATTGTGAGTATAGACAACAATATTATATTATAAACAAAGACTGGTAAAAGACTAGATATTGTTCCCACCACACACACACAGAAAAAGATAATCATGTGAAGTGATAGAGGTGATAGCTAACACTATGGTGGAAAACATATTGCAATATATCAATGTATCAAATCAGCCTGTGTATACCTTAAACTTACAATGATATATGTCAATTATATTTCAATAATTTTTTAAAAAGATGGAGCAGTTTATTAAGAATAACCAGTAGGACAGCAATGGTTTAGGAAGATAGGCACTGCCCATTTTATGTAAGTGCCTTAACCAAATTCCCAAAAAAGGACAATGGCCTGAGGTGGTAATTTAAAAGGTCATTTCTTTCCCTGTGAATTTACTCCTCTTTTCACAATCAAATGCTTCCAAGCAATCAGTAAGCTAATACTGGCTGTGGGAAACTTATTTTTGCTCCCTGTCCAAAAAGAAAGACTTTCAATAAAAAAACTAAATATTTTGAAAACAAAACAATAGTTTTACTATTCCTAATTATGACTTAAAGTGACCAAATACATGCTCATTTAATAAAGATTAACGTAGATTTTAATATTATTAACTCTCACTCTGAACTATAGAGAAAAGTGAAGGTAAAACTTCCAAATTTTGCATTTTAGGCTAATACATTAAAAAGTAGGATCATTCTTATATAAAGAAATGTAAAATCTGAAAATACACTATGATTCAGTAAATACGGGTAACATTTTTCTAACATATGTGAGCTTTTTTTTTTCAGTTTAAATAAGGTCAACATTTCAACACAAAAAAGCACAGAATTAATTCAAATATTTTAATATCCAAAAATTTAACACAAATTTTTATAAGGAAGATATGACTCTTACAAGACAGAATCGCCCTATCCCCATTGATATTGACTAAATATATAACATAAGCTACTGGCCACTTCAAATAGTCTCACATTTTGTTTAAAAAAATAAAAAGAAAAGAAAAACAAAATCCTTAGCTTTTACCTACATCTCTATATACAGCAGAAGGCAAATAAAATTAAGGATTAGTATAATTATGAGCTATCCTTCCTGTTTTGTCATTTTAAAATGGTCTTGAAAATTTTCTGCAAATCACAGTTCTGAAAAAAAGAAGTGTACATATTCCTCTAAAAATGAGGTAGAACATTTTTCCCCCCTGAGAATACTTTTGCGAGCTCATTTTCTTTATCCTTTATGGTACACACAAATAGAGGCTTTATCATGTTTGTTTTCCTTTTGGCTTAAAGCACTTGGGCACCTCACAAAGACTCGCAGCCAGCCAGCCTTTTCCTGGCTAATGAATATTCATCAGCAATGGCAAAGAGAATGACAAGGAAAATGCTCAGCTCTTTGACTATATAACAGAGCTTGGCCTACTCCTAATGATTGCTTCCTGTTTTTGAACACTGAATTACACTTGTAGGGAATTACTGAAAGAAAGCTCCCCCTTTCTTTGGAAGGAAGAAAAAGGGTTGGAAGGATAATAACTGGTTTGATTATAAATAGCACTGAAGAAGTTTAATCTCAGAAAATTTTAGTGTCAAATAATATTCCGTTTGCACTGGAATTGTGTTGTCATGAATACAACTTATTGCGTTAATATTAGTAAGTATTCATCTTGAAATCACTTTAATGAATTCTGAAGTAGATTAATGGAATGGTCACATTGGACCTCAGGAGAAAAAAAAAACTGCTAGAATAGTATACTCTTAATTATTGAAAATAAGATGTGCTTCATTGTCAACATCCTCAGAGCTTAATGACATTAAAGCTTTTATTTTCTTTGCTGAGTAGAGTCTTTTTCAGATAAATTATAGTTACTGGTATGAGATGAGAAGCTTTATTAAAAATCCCACTACATGGATATTGTATCTTATATTGTTTAGACTTTTGGTTAACAGAATTGTGGAATTCAGAAAAGAAGCTCAAGAAAATCCTGTTGCTGTAATGCAAAATTAAATACAATCTCATTTAAAATAAAGAAAGTAAAACAACACAAAAACAAGTACTCACAAACATAAACAATTTCTCATTTTATCTCTGCTTTTTTGCCAGTCTTTTTTTTCTCTTGTATTTAAAAATGGCTGAAAGTAAAGAATCATACAAAATTGTACATCAGAAAATAATGAGAAACATTAAATATAGAAGCATTCCCCAGTAGAATGTTGGTTTACTTAAAACATACAAAATGTAGTATGCATTAAAAGGTAAAATCTGACCAGGTATTATGATTAAAAGGTATCACATAAAATTAAGCAAACTATGTTTAGTTGTTAATAAAAAAGATATTTAAATTAGATAACCATTATACCTGGAGATGTTTTTAACATCTCAAGCCATTGAATGACTGTTCTATGTATAGGGCTCTACTACCTGGTGATTCTCTGGCAATATTATGAGGCTGCTTGATGGTAACCACACACACACACACACACACACACACACACACACACACACACACACACACACAAGGTCTTTAGACTTTCCTGAATGCTACAACAACAAACTATTTTTATTCGGACACTTTATACTGGAGAAAACTATTTTTAGAATGAATCACATCCTGGTCTTCAAAAACAATAGGATAAAACTGGGTACTAAATACAAGGGCAAAATTTCCACTGTGAAAAGGAAGTGTGTGTGTGTGTGTGTGTGTGTGTGTGTGTGTCCCCAAAAGGCTGTCAATGGTTGATTGAATCCTCTATATATTTTGTAATCCATTTTATCACATGAATACTGACTGCTTTCAAATGATTCCATAGTATTCATTTATATTTGCTGCTTCTGAGTTCTTCAATAAATAACGTAACATTATTAGTGGTTGTGTTTTGTTTTTAAAATAAATCTATTATTATTATTACCATCATCAAATAAAACGTTACTAGGTTTACTATTGTGAACTGTTTCTCTTTCTGAGCACCACTGAAGCTTCTCTTCAAACCTTAGAGAAGGGTGCCTTTTACCAAAGGAAAATGGAATTTCTATGAATCAAATGGTCTAGGGCAGCTTGCAAACAGATGGGAGAGTCCTGCTGCTTTTGAACTTTTGCCATGCAAAGTTAGTACACACAGAAAAGCACTCTTCGATGGTCACTTGTTGTGTTTTCTCTAAATGGAGCTGTTGTTGTCCAGATGCATATTCTAAGTGATTTTTTCTTTTAAAAAAATACAAAGAAGTCCTGCCAAATCAAAGCTCAAAAAATAATACACATTTGTAGTGAATGGGTATCTGTTCCTAATATCAACATGACATCTGTAATATTTACCCATTTTTTCCTCCTAACAGAAAAAAACTTAAAAATTATTATGAAAGATGTGAATGAAAAAAAAAAACTTAAGGAGAATATTTTTCTTTCTTCAGGTCAATTTTTAACTTTCATTTAAATTTATTTTTTCCATTAATATATAAATTTTCACTTAAATACATACTTCTGAAACTAAAAAATATGACTTTACTATATGATACTCTGTAGAAAACTTAGGAATCAAGTATAAAATATTTTCATTTCAATTGGAAATATTTCTGTCAATGTTTGCATAACTAGATGTGGAAATTATAAGGAGTATTTCCAGATATACATATATATCTCCTTAATCTGCCAACTAAATTGTAGAGATATAATGCATGAACACTTCATGCTTAAATATATATTTATAATATGTTGTTATTAAAATTGAAAATCCTTTTTTTTGAAATAACATGCATTTGGGTTTTGTCATTTGAAAATCTTAATTACATGGCTATTAGATGATTGCAAAAACCCAAAAAAACTAGACTTGGTTAAAATTAAATTATCAGAAAGAAATTCTGTAATATACTACAATGATTACTTTTAAGTAATCTTAGAATCTTATGTTACAATAATTAAAAAGAAAACAAAATTTCCTTAGAGCAACTGGTCAATCTATGCTGTATTATAATATGTTTTTAAAATATAGATAGGAAATTAGACAATGGCCTTAGAAAGTTTGTTTTTGGTATTGAACTAGTTGAAATAATAGTTTTCAGAAACACCTTTCAACCATGATATTGGTATATGAACTTGCTGTTAGGTCAGTTAAAATTAATAATGAACTGGATAAAGTTTGTCTTTAGTAATTAATTCTTCTAATTGAGCAAGACTGATTTTTGATCTTTGATCAACAAGATTTAGACATGCTGCTTTACTTGGTACAAGACACACCGATTAAATTTAAGATAGAAAAATGTGAACAAATATAATAATAATTATTGGGTTGCCGGAAAAGTCATGACGTATTTTTTTTCTATGTTTTTCGTTGCAAAAATGCCTCATGATTTTTCTGAGAACCCAATAGAAAGCATGGGATGTGACTCAAATAATTAATAAGTAAATATTTATATTGTATGTAGGCCAAGGGAAAAAATATTTATGAGTAAATAGGAAGTAACAACAATTTCATTGGGTACAAGAAATTTTCTCTTCTGCCTATAGGGCCTCAAAAGAATAAAGAGGGAGAGAGTAGGAGAGAGTTGGGAGAGGCGGAAGGAAGATGGATAAGGAAGTACTCGTAATGTGTATTTTTAAGAGTGACCTTTTCATTGTGCTCTTGTGCAAATGTGACTATAATGGCAGAAAGTTTTGAAATTCTCTGCATTGGCAGTTTTCTGACCAGCCTGTAGGGTAGATAAGGTCTCATGGCATTTACTTTCTTGAAGTACAAAGCTCTAATTCAGAGAACCCTTCTGCCATTGCAAAAGGAAAAGAACTGGGTTAATTTCGGCAGTAATGATCACCTCAGTTACTAGTAGAGAGTGAACTACAATTCAATTGCAAAACTGTATACTGTATGTTGGGGTGAGTACTAATAGTGTATTCATTTAACAAAAATTGCTTGAGGGCCTATTACACTCTTTAGTCTCTATCCTTGAACAGTTCAACTTGGTAGGGGATAGTGAGGAAAGAAACTGGAGACACATCAACCAAAATTTAATACAATGTTTTTAAATTATATAAAATATTGTAGGCGCACTAAATAGGAGGAAGGCAATGCAACTAGGAATGGCTAAGTTATGAATAACTCATGCTCAACTTTATATGCCATGTTACCGCTTTGGGCAATGAAGACATGTCAAAAGATAGGAGTTCCCACTAACCAAATCTAGTATCGCTGTAAGTCTCACACTGATTCTGGGTATAACAAAGCATCTTTAACCAAGAGAAACGCTATCCAAGGCTTTAGAATCCATTCCCACCAACCCTTTAAAAAGCTATCACGCATGGAACTCTCAGTCTGACTCCTAATTCTAGCCTTCTGCTGCTCTCCTTTTGTTTCTGATTCTTGGGTCCAGCCTTTGCTTTTTAAGGTTGAAGTTTTACTGGCTCTGCCCCTTGTCAATCTGACTTTCTCATGTTCATGTTAGCTGGGTTATCTGAGTGAAGTCTTGGCTTTACTTTTTCCTAGTAGTTCCCACTTTGGGTATTATTTTCCTCAGGCAGTATCTAGATATGTGCACCACAGAGAATTGTTTCAAAGATTAAAGTGTGTGATGAGGGTAAAAACAATACTGTTGCTACATTCTTTTTTATCTATCATATTGGCTACTGCCTCTGGGTACAAAAACATGGCTAACTGGTTTCTTTGGTCTCCTACAGTATTCCCTTGCTAAATGCTGCACCCACCCTCCAAAGTTCTTTAAAAGCATTCTCTTCATGTCATCTCCGGCCATTTTGTCAAGTCCAGATTCTTGACCTGAGCTTCACTTTGCTGCCCTCTTCTGACCTACAGTCATCAAGGTTTTGATCTGGGAGAAACAAATAAATGTTTGGCTCTCTCCAGAATTCATTCTCTTTAGGTTCTACTATTGCCATCTTTTATATCTCTGCCTATAGTAATAATTGCAATCTCTATTATATTAAGCAGGGTGACTATATACAAATATAGGATGAAGCACTGTAGTTGTTTACATTTAAATTAATGGTAGAAATAAAAGTTATACAATTTCCATGATCGCTTCAACTGTGCCAAATTTCAGAAATGATCTATAATTAAATCATGATTCAAGATAAAAGCAAAAGTAGGCAAATAATAATTATAATAAACACATGTAACTTTCTTATTTGGGAGTATGCAAAAAAATCCTAATAGGAGGTTTGACAATTAAGTTCATGAACTTCTTGCAATGATGTTGCTCACCTTTTTTGATATCAGAGGGATTAGTCATTATGAATTTGTACCAACTGGACAAACAGTTAACTAAGTTTACTATTTGGAAGTGCTGAAAAGGCTGCGTGAAAAAGTTAGATGAACTGAACTTTTCGCCAACAATTCATGGCTCTTGCATTATAACAATGCACCAGCTCACATGGCACTGTCTGTGAGGGAGTTTTTAGACAGTAAACAAATCTGTATTGGAACACACTCCCTACTCACCTGTTCTGGTCCCCAATAACTTCTTTCTTTACCAATAGATAAAAGAAATATTGAAAGGAAGAAAGACATTTTTGTGACATTCAGGACATCAAGGGTAATATGACAACAGCTCTGATGGTCATTCCAGGAAAAGAGTTCCAAAATTGCTTTAAAGGGTGGACTAGGTGTTGGCGTCAGTGCATAGCTTCCCAAGGGGAGTACTGCGAAAGTGACTGTAGTGATATTCAACAATGTGGTATGGCACTTTTTCTGGGATGAGTTTGTGGACTTAATTATCCGACCTCGTACTCCCCATTGCCTACTGAAATTCAAACTTTGGGTATTCAGGATTCCCTTGATCTGTATTTATTTTACTCTTTTACTACTTTTCTTCACATCTTTTATGTCAGCCAAAGTGAATTTCGTTTCCCCCCTGAAATCGCTATGCATGTTCCTATTTCTCTTCCATCTCCATTCATTGAATGTCTTGTCATTTTTATCTGAGCTATTTTAATTTTACTTCTTTATTAATCCTTTAGCTATTCCTGCATATGCTTTATCCCTTCTCAGTGTTCTCATTCTATTTTGTTTATTCTCAGGTAAGATTCTTAACATCTTTAATCTGTATATACAATTCTTTTTGTGCTTGTCTAAACCCTCCATCCTTGGATTAAAGTATACTTGAATACATGGTTCATATAACTTACTTTTTTCATTTCCTAGCACAGGTCTTAACTAAAAAATAATTCTGATCATTTAATATTGGTATTAATTAAAAAATAAATGTCTTTGTGGGTTGTAAGGATTAATTTAATAATGAGGTTAATTGAGAAAATAAATGTCTTTGTTGGCTATAAGGTTTCCTTGTTTTGATTCATAGGACCTCACTAGGCAACTATTTTCTGGCAATTAAAATTTCACATATTATGCAATTATGGCTAAGTAGAGTGAATGAAATTCAAGGTGAGTTACATAAGAAGAACACCTTGGAAACAGAAACATGAAACCATATGTGTCTTATGAAAAGACAACTTATAACAAATTTCATGACAGATTGATTTGAAAACATGATGTTTCTGTTCTGATGAAACGCTATAGTACTACCTTTGATGAATGAACACAGAAGCACATTCGCATACAAGAACAAGAAAGCCCTAGGGTTCCATCAAATCAAACTGATGCACCATGCAGGCACTGTTTTCCTTACTCCCATGATACCTCACTCTTGCATTCTTGAACAGCACTAGTAACAGAAGCTCATTTTGCTAAGCTATGTCTCTGGGTAGTCTTGCTGAAGTTATTTCTCCTCTCTCTCTCCCCCTTCCTCTCTCCCTTCCTACTCTTTCCCCCACCACCACCTTTCAACTATTCCTTATGAGTATTGTAGTATTTTACTGATCTTTTTTTTTCAGATAGCAATATCCAATTTCTCATCAGTTCCTCATGTACGCCTCCAAACCCAAGCCCATCTTTCAGCTTAAAAGGAATCCACTGTATTAGTCCAAGATTATTCACAAATGCCTTACAGTTTTAAGTCACTAAAATGTTATTTACAATACCCTTGTATTTAGAGTATAATCACTTTATAACTTGGGACATATTTTAACAGATGGAATATATAACATATCCTCTGAGAAATAATGTAAGTCTATTTATTTACCTGATCCTTTATCTGATACAGCAAGGCTAAACTTTTGTTCAACAGAAGATACAATTGCACAATTCTTTTTTAAAAAGTGGCTTAAAAAACACACATTTTGAAAAAATAGCAACCTTATTTATTAAACCTTGGCACTAAGTGTAGAAAATTTAATTTAGTATATAAAACAGTATATGTATTAATTATAGTTTCATAAATATATAAAAATTATAATAATGGGCATGGGAATGATAAAAGCCAAACTCATTTGTCACCTTTGGGAAAAGAAAAAGGGGAAAAAATTGAGGAACTTTGAACCACATATCATATTTTAATTCTTAAAAAAATGAGACAGAGATCTAAAGCAAATATAAAGATCTGACAAAACTGAATATTATGTAGAATAAAACATTTATTAAATTATAACAAATACCATTAAGTCCCTTACATCTATTATCATAACAACCCTATAAGAAAAGTATATTATTTCCATTTTATAGAATAAAAATTCAGGCAGGGAAGTTAAGTAACCAAAATTGCACAGCAAATAAAGGTTGAACTGGGCTTGAACCCATGCATTTTGTCTCTTGAGGCCATGCTCTTAATCACCATGTTACATAATGTTGTATTTTGTTCTTTCTTTTACTTTTCTGTGCTCTTGAAGTAGTTCACATTTTTAAACAAATACAAAAACAGAAAAATCAAAATATGTTAATTGAGCTAAAAAAATCCATTTTTCAATGTTTACATAGAAGCTCTGGCAACATGTGTTATGATTTGTGAATATACAAAAGATTCCTAACAGACATTTGTAATAACACTCATTTTTATAACATAACTTAGGTACTATTTCACAAAAGTATATCTTTAAGAGACGTGAAGCATAGGACTTTGAGTAATTTCATGAGAAATGTCTGAATTTTGACTTTTAATGTATCAATGTAGCCATCTTTCGGATCCCTATGGACCTATTTTTAGAACAGCGGTTTGACATTTTTTTCAAAGGTCAATGTAGGAGAGAGGAGAATGAGATTGAGATATTCCAAATCCAGAAGGAATCAGAAGGTTGGGTATTCTGAAATATTTCAATGATGCCTAAATATTATAGAAAAGTATTCAAATAGATTTCTTTCCCTATGGTACATGATTGCTTTAAATACTTGGAGTAAGTTACAGAATCAATGGCAGAATACTTCCTCTCTCAGTTTATCTGTTATTTCTCTGCAAATTTTTCTTTACTCTGGTGTCCCACCAATTTCAGTCATGTCAGTAGCTGTAAATGACCAGTCTCTGTTTTGTCAGCTCAGCAGGATTGCCACACTCTTATGAGACTCCCCGCTCTGTGCTGTCATTCAGAAAGTACCTCCAGGAAGAAAACTGTCCACTGTGGAGTTCGCCTCACTCATTTCCTTTACCTTAGGTCTTATCGTTTTGCATTTTTTTGTTCAAAACCTGTAAAGTTATTTTATATATTTAATTCAGCTTTTTAATTATTTATGTTGGGGGGCCACTTCAACCAGCTATTCAATTCTTTTTGGAAGCAGAAGTTGCATTATAGATCTGAAATGATCAGAAAAGACTCAATCCTTGATATGCACCCTTATGTATACATGTATATGTAGCACTTATTAAATTAAAATTCAGGGAATGATTAATATAATAGTTTACAATTTCATAACTACTGTCTAATCTTGGGCATATAATATTTCCATAGTTGTATTTTCTCCATATTTTATGGATTAAGATGCTTAGCCTAAGGTAATGAAAACACACACAGGATTGGAACTGAAGTATTTTAATGCTAATTTCTGTGTTCTTTCCAAAATGGTATAATACCTCCTCAGATAAACGATATAAAGAATCAGCCAGGGTATTAAAAAACATCTTCCTATCCACTCAAAGCTTTGGTAAGGCTAGGCCTCCATATACACACTCATGTTTCATCATCAGGCTTTAATTGTGACAGGCTAGGCTACAGAAGTCATCTGGAAAAAAAGAAATTTCCCCACCCATCACTTCTTCCCACTGACTTTAATATGACCCATGAATACTGCTAACAAATACCAGCTGTCTTGACTCCATACGACATTTAATTCCTATTTGTTTGCCTTAGCTTCTTGCAAAGCAAGAAGGAAAGGGTTTTGAATTCATCACTGACATGCTGACATATTAAATTACAATAATTAGTTGAATTTGCTTTAGTTTGATTTATTTAGTGCCACTTATGTTCTCTTACTCCCAAAGGGTTAGAAATATCAGCTAAAATAATAATCATTATAATAATAACTAAACCTTAAGAAACATTTCAGATATGATATATTATTAGAAATATACTGTAGTTGTAAAATACAGAAGTCATATGCCAGAATCTCTGAATAGTGGACAATTTGTTTTCTCTTAGAATTGCACATGTACTAGATTAGGAAAATAAGTTTTTGTCCCTTTGGCATATATTTGTAATGCTTTTCAAACTGTTTATAACAGTTCCTTTGTCTCTAAAATGAGTGGGCTGGATCCTGAAGTCATCCTGTTTCTTCATAATTTATAATTCCATAGAGAGAGATATTCCTATTGAAGGCAGGGTGCAAGCATCAATGAACCCCTCACCTGCCCTGTGATCTTTCCTCAGTGAGCACACACAGAGTCTGGGATCCAGAAAATTTGGATTGAAGTCCCTCTTCTTGGCTAGGTACCCTTTTGCCCTTGGGAAAGTTATTAAATATATATAGGAGCACTATAAGGGAGATTATATATAATATTATTTGCCTCATTGGTAAAATGAAATACCTTTTGTGTTTTAATGACAAATTATATAATACTTTGTAAACTGTGAAGTATTATACAAATTCAAGGAAGTCAATATAATAGTAATAAAGCTCAAACAAAGAGAGAAATAGAAGAAATAGCTTCAGCTAGACTACCCAGAGACCTATCTTAGCAGAATGAGCTTCTGTTAAAAAATGCAGCAGACAGAATCATGTAAATAAGAAAAATAGTGCATAGCAACAAGACTGTGTTGCTATGTCTAGTAAAAAGATGAATCTTGTGATAATCAGATGTCAGTTTTCAAGGCTTGCCCGCCTTTTGCATGTATCTATTTTGTAGGGAATTACTTTGCATGCTAAATAATTGAGCAAAATTGAAATGCGAATGTAATCATATATGCATGTCTCAAGTTTTCAATGATGGCATTGACTTCTGCAATTCCACCAGGGAAAGAGTATTGTTTTTTTGTTTATTAATTAGGTAAGAAAAGCTATTTCAAAGTTTTTTAAATGATCTTTCTTTTTTTAATAGTTCTTACTCTACAGATTAGGACATCATGCGGGTGCTCTGTCAGTTGCTAAACATGTGTCTTCCAACAACCCATTACAGAATTAAAAAAATAACCACAGGTTGTATCCATAGACCCACTGGATCCAGTATAAGATAGACTTATTTCTAGTCAATATTTATTACCTTTCATCAATAACTCCCCTGTCTGATCAATGGACCATAATGTTGGTTCAGAGCTCCAGTTATTAAAGCCAATTATAAACTACTGTTCTAATGATCCCATTAAGTTTTGGGTATTACTTTTTCCAATGCATGATAATTCTGAAAAATGGCCATTGGTCCCTTTGGGAAAAACACAAGAAAATTTACAGTACATATTTGTGGTGTCATGTCTGTTTTCAAGGTGACTAGTCACACCTTCATTTAAGAGGTTCTCAGCCTGCGTTCTGGAAATGTACTCAGAAAATGGCTAGGTTCTTGAAAACTGAATAATGCTTATTTGATGATGTAAGTGAGGTCTAGAGTTGTTTTATTAATATACATCAATAATATTTTAGAAGGTGGCCCATCTTTTAATTTTAGGAACTCAACAATTAGCCAGTGCTAAAAAATCATTCTGGCATTCTGATTGGTTTCTCCAAATTTTGTGTTTATTACACATGTGGATGGGAAAGAGGCCAAATGTTAAACCTGACAAGCTCAGGAGACTGAAAAATAACCACATAGGATGGCGTGAACATAAAAATTCCTAACTAAAAGCGAGCCGTGGCCAGTAGTCACATGCTTGGCCTGTAGCTTCCTTGAGTGAGTCTTTTTGCATCTAAGATAACATGCCCTTGCAATATCAGAGTAATCTCTTTTTCCAGACCCCCCCCCTCGCCCCCCGCCCTGGAGGCACAACCCACCACACCAGAGAAGGAGTCTGCAAAATCCATCATTGTTATCTTGTTCCTCAAATACTATCTCTATGTGCTGTAAAATGCTATTAACTATCCTGTACCCACCAATGTAAAAGAAGTGTGTAGACTTTTTACCCAATTCCCCGCTTTGCTTTCTCCCACCCCCTTAATCTACAACCAACGGATTTCATGTAACCTTCCTCTTTTCATTCTAATGTATAAAATAAGTTGCAAAATGGCCATTTTCCAGAGCATTTTCTCAATCCATTGAGACTTTGCTTCCTGGCAATTGTCATCAGTTTGACTCAAACAAACTCTTATAAGCTTTCTCTTGGGCTGGATGTTTTTTTGTTGACACACACTTCATATAAAACAATTATAGAAAGTAATCTGAATGACTATTTTCCCACTGCATAATTTTAACTACCAGCCTTCAATTTTTCACTAGCAATGGAGTCATCTCTGCATTTAAATCCAGTTAGATCAAATCACAAATCCTAGATGACTATATTTATGAATATATTTTCTGATCCCATTACTGATACCAAGAACTCTATCACTCAGTGTTCAGTATGGGGAAAAATAATAATTCTGGAAACCCAGTAGACAGTGATGATTTAAGTCATGATATTGGTTACAAAGCTGTTGGTAGTGCTGAAAGGCCAGATGGTATATAAATGGCACTGGAAAAGCAAACGCGAGGAAGGGCTTTCCCACAGAGATCAAGAAGCTATTATCAAGTTTGGGCTGACTTGCTGGAGAGCTGTTATTTTCTCCCCCTCTCTTAGAAGCACATAAGGCGCTTTCCATTTCATAAACAAATGAAAGGAAATGATTCTTCCTGCCCTCTGCCAATCTTCTATCAGTACCACCCACTAGTGTAACATAACAGAAAGCTAAGGAGTGTTGAACTAGTGTCAGTCTTCTAGGCCCAGTGATAAAGAAAAGAGTCTATATAAATAATGATGTACGGGAGAGATAAAAGATACTGCTAAGCACACAGAGTAATTATTAGGCCCTTAGCTTGAGTTCCATCAAAATCTCACCATTATTTGTAATATACCCAAATAGTCTCACTATTGTCAAATTCAGAAACGGCTATCTGGCTACTGGCACTACATGGGTATATTTAAAGCTCAAAAGTGTTTAGTAGTAGCTCTAGGTTACAACTAGTATTATCAGTGTCCTTACAGCTAGTATTTGTAGTAAAAGAGAACTGATAAAGCCTAGGGGGAAGTAAACTCCTTCCTAGGGAAGGGAATGATCACCTTAAAATATACTTATCATAAGTACATAAACGTATTTCAACAATACAAAATACTGCTGTCTACAAAAAATAAAGAAGTAATCTTCAGCAGAGGTTGACCTAGTTCGTGAGGTGTGGGCTAGTATTTTACAGTAACATGAACTGATAAAAGACACAAGACTGGATGTCCAAAATTGGTTTGCTTTAGATGGCTTCTTGCTTTTTTTTTTTTCCTTCTGTATTTGTATATGACTGTAGGGATGGTATTTTTCTCTTAGAAAACGAGGCCTTGCAACTAAAGAAAAAAAATAGCTGATGAAAATAGATTGTCATAATGACCCAGGCAATTAAAACTCTGCAAAATAGAAAGATTTTGAAAGGAGGTAATGTTATTTCTCATTGGTCTTTCCTCTGAGTCTCTCGGTTTAACACACTCCTATGGAATTCCCCAGGAAACTGAGCTAGCCTATGACTTTTACAATAAGATAATCAGCTTTATGAAAGGAGACTTCGCCCAGTGTAATTCAAATCCACAAATTATGGCTTTTGGACAAATTATGGCATGGATTGACTAGTATCCCAAAGAGGCAGAAGCTAAAAAGATCTTAGGGTTTGTTTGCTTGTTTGTTTGTTTGCTTTTGTGTTACATGTTCTCTGCGTGTCCTATTCATTCTTCTTTCCAGATAACTCTGAGACTTAGCTGTGGTCTACAACTGGCTAAAGCTAGACGAAATCCAAAGCCAATGGTCACCAAGCTCTGGATACATTATTTTTTATTGTTATAATGGAATTGGTGTTTAAACAATGCATTGCTATATTATCTTTGGTGCATTCTAACTTTATTGGGTGTGGGAATATTGTTATAAACCTGGTTATTCTTGAAATTTTGGAAAAGTGGAACACATGAGAAATGGGATTGAATGGATCAAATTTGGATGCACTGTAATGGTTACACCCACTCCAGTGAATGTGGCCCATGTTGCAAATGCTGTAGAAAGAATTCAGACCACCCAGACATCTGAGAGAAAAGCTTTCTGAGATGAACAAAATAAGACAATCAGGGAAAGGAGAGCAATAGACTTCAGTTACTTTTGAATTTTACTTTATCCAAATAAGAAAAGTTTCATTTTGAAGACTCTAATATTTCTGTATGATATTTGAGATTTTTTTCATTTTTTTTTCCAGTGAGCTTGGAGTGGTAAGAAGAGGTAATTATAGGCTTTTCGATTGAGACATATAATGATCTATTTCTACAAGTGTTTAGAAATAGGAGTTATTGGCATTGGTTCAGCGAAAAATAAAATAATAATTTGTTTTCCACTCATGATTATTCTTTGGGCTCCCCTTGTTTAGAAAATGATATGGAGACGCAACTGGCAAAGCAGGACCATGCATGTCAGGTATCGAGCAAATCCTATTGAGTACCATCAAACCACACCTATCACACAGCTAATAGTGACGACTGCTGTGAGAACTCAAAGGGGATGAAAATTAAAGGTAAAGCATGTTAAACCTTCAGGACTATGTTTAGTAGAGAAGTGATGGTAAAAGCCACATTCAAGACATGTATGAATAGGAAGCAGAAAAAGTGACTAGGGCTATTAAGAGGCTAGGTTAAGAATAAAAGTTTACAGAAAATGATATTTTAAAAAGTTTAGAAAGAACAAAAACTGTTTTTTATAGGATAAGAACCCCCTAAAAACACTTTTAGTTTTAGAAGAGAAGATGGAGAGTGAGAAGTCGAAGACACTTGTAAGATACCTGGTCTAATGAATTCAGAACAAAGTGGGGTTGAAGAAATTAATCAAAAGATTAGTCAAAATCAAAAGATCAGTCAAAATCAAAAGATCAGATTAGCATTTTTTCTTTAAGACAGATAAAGAGAAGAATTAAAAAGACAGGGAAATGTGTAAGGAAATAATAGGCAACTCCTTCAATAGGGAGTTACATGGTTAATGAAAAGAGAGTTTTAACTTATAGAGGTGTTGATACAAGCAAATACAAATCAAATGTCTTTTATATATACTATCACATTTATTCTGTCCTTATTAGAGGAAATATTGATATAGGAAGGTTTGGATCACCTCTATTGTTTGAATAAGTTTTAAAAAGCAAAGCATTAACTCATACATATTGCTACAAATTCTGCTTAGATACTGTTTCTACCACAGAAAAAGTTAAGAAGGGGAAAAGATATTCTGAGCCAGGGTTTTCACATTATTCTTCAGATTAAATAAATCCCAGTATTCCTTGCTGTAATAGAAGCAAACTGATTAAAATGATTAAAAAAGCAGACTTGAGTTTCTCATCTTATAAACAAATAACACTGCATTATTCTCCATAGTCCTGTTTTCCAATATTTCTGTGCTTTAATAGCTTTGTACAACATTTATTTTCTCCACACACCATGTGTAAGCAATGCAATTTTGTTTATGATTTACAAAGATCTAATTTGTCTCATGCAGAAGATACATTTACACTAACTCAGAGATTTATAGAATAAGAATTTATTTTTGCATTGTTAATTATGAAAGTTTCTCACAATTAAAACTTAGTTGCAATATAGTGAGGTAGGCATCATTATCATCAGTTTGCTGATAAAGAAACTGGAACTTAAAGTGGCTTGTGTTAAGACCATGCACCTAATAAAGCGTAACTGGGCACCTGAACTTGGCTTTGTGATTCTAAGCTAGTACTAACTTACAAACTGTTTGTAACCACATGACAAAGAAAAATAGCTGACTCTCTATGCTAATTTTAACCTGTAAGGCAATTTCCATGGTGATAATAAAACTAAATAGGGATGCCTCTTCCTCCAACTGAGAACATTAAAAATTGTGTTTGCAGGCCGGCCGAGTGGCGCATTGGTTAAGAGCTGGGTTGGGACGCCAGCTCTGTGCAGCAGGGCCCTGGTTTGGATCCCACATAAGGGCCAGTGACACTGCCCTCTACAGCTAAGATGGTGAACAACAGCTCAACCTGGAGCTGGGCTGCCTAGAGTAGATTGTGATGGTTGGCTGCAGCCCCTGCTGCAGTGGGTTGCCATGGGCTACCGTGTGTAGCCAGCAGCCAGCATGAGTGGCCAGCCGCCACTGTGAGCGGCCGTCCAATGGCCAGCGACCGATCTGCCTCACCCGGGAAGGGCACAATGATAATACCAACATGAGCCAGTGAAGCAACATCCTCCACAATTAGACTGAAGAACAAAAAGGACAGCAACTTGTCTGTTCCCCTCCCCCAATTCCTCAATAAAAAATCTTTAAAAACAAACAAAAAGATTGTGTTTGTTCTTTGAGAAGTCAGCAGCTTTTGTCTAAGATTTGAGAGATAGGTCCAACTAGCCTCCTGGTTTGATTAAAATCTTATATGATAATGTTCTGTCTCACATCACTTTGGATTTTAGCTATATTATTTACTTGATTTCAAATTATAAATTAAAATTCAATCTAATTAAACATACTAATTTTAAAACTTAACACACTTTTTCCTTTTGAGAATAGAAAATGGTTCTTTATTTTTTTGTAAATTTCATACATAATTGTCATGATTTTATCTTGAAAGAAAACAAATTCATGTCCCCAGTATTAATTTTTAGGTGGTATTTATTGATTTTATTTTGGGTACAGAATTAATAAATAAATATTTCTGTCATCATGGGCCTATGAAAAGGACAATAGAAATTACTCATAAATATTAGGAAATATTACCAATATTGTACAATTTCAAGCTCTGCTAATAACTCACTGAGAAAGTGAATTTCTACATCTCTTTTTTTTCATTTCTCAAGAAAAGGAATTGATATACTTGTATTCTAGCTAAAATTCCCTACTTAAATGGAAACTGATGATGGAGAAATTTACTCTCATATAATAGTTTGAAGCACTTCACTTCATAGCTAAAAATATGAAAAGCAATACTATCATTACCACTAACATTGTAAATGTAAGGTCACCATATACTGTGTATGAAAGGCAGTATTTTCTGGGATTAAAGCCATTTCAAGTGGAGGCCTTGAAAGTCTAAAAATCACAAGATATATCTCAGCTTCAAAAAGCTTTCATATTACAGTTTTCTCTTAAAAAATATTTCCAGTATAATTTTTTCTGATTGCTTCAAATGTAGGTGACAATAATGTATTTTCTAAAAAAAGAAATGTAAGACCCTGCAAGGTAACAGTTTTAAAAGAGTGAGTCCCTTCTATAAGGTGGGCTTCTCTGTTTAATAAAGGAAAACCAACAGAAACTAAGGAAAGGGGAGGAGTTTGCTAAACATTTTCCTTTTCACAAGAATATGAGGTCTGACAATTACGTTTGCAAGCTCATCCTAGAAAAAGTGCTACATACCTCATTGCTGAATATCACTACAGCTGCCTTTAAAATACTCCCCTTGGGAAGCTATGCACCAAAGCCATCACCTAGTTTACCCTTCAAAGCAATTTTGGAACTCGTTTTCTGGAATGGCCATCAGACCTCTCGTTGTATTACCCTTGATGTTGTGAAGGGTATTTCCTTTCAGTATTTCCTTTATCTTTGAATAAAGAAAGAAGTCATTGGGGGCTAGGTCAGGTGAGTAGGGAGGGTGTTCCAATATAGTTATTTGTTTACTGGCTAGAAACTCACTAACAGGCAGTGTTGTGTGAACTGGTGCATTGTCATGATGCAAGAGCCATGAATTGTTGGCACAAAGTTCAGGTTGTCTAACTTTTTCATGCAGCCTTTTCAGCACTTCCAAATAGTAAACTTGGTTAACTGTTTGTCCAGTTGGCACAAATTTATAATAAATAATCCCTCTGATATCAAAAAAGGTTAGCAACGTCATTGCAGCAAGTTTGCAAACTTAATTGTCAAGCCTCATATTACATTTCATGTTTAATCTTTTATCACTAAGTTTCAAAAATATTAAAACTTCAAATTTTTAAAGCTCTACATTCTTTTCTCTAAAATAATAATTTAAAAAATACATTATGTACTCTAATCTTCTCCAATGTCAAGTCTTTGTAAAATGTGTTTATCTTTGTGGCCTTCCGCTGTGCCCCACCTAATAATCCGAAGTTGTTAAGTATGTACATTATGCTGCCAACAGTAACTCAGATAAAGGTTTCTGAAAAACACTTCATTTTTGACACTCTATGTTGTATACCAAACTATATTTTCACTGTTATGTAAATATACATTTTTAGGGACCAAAATGTTACCTTATAAGAAAAATGAGAAATTTATCTTCTATAATACTGCAGGTAAGTGTCTCAAATTTCTTTTTCCTTTCCTCTAGTATAACATTCCATGTTTAGGGATAAAACTAGAATTCAAAACAAATGGATTTCCACAACTAGTCACCACCTTTCCTATGCAAACCTAATCATTCAGGGGCTTGCTCCTCACATAAACAAATGTATTCATGATGCACATTAGCTATTTTAACATTTGTGATATTTATGTGCAAAAAATGAAATAAATTCTCAAGTGAATTTTTTTCTAACTTTTTAATCTACTACTCAGTGTAGAAATATATTTTATATTGTGACCCATGATATATGTCTATCTGAAACATAATATTATAATCTAGATTCTCCAGGTGAGTTGCACTCTAATAGCTTCTATTTTTTATAAAAAAATTAAAAGAACATGTAAACCCTAAATCAATCTCAGGATCGATTAATGGATAACATCTCTATCAGAGATCTATAATTTCTTGGTGCTCACATAATCAACAATTTAGGACTTAAACATTTCAAATATCATATTCTTTAAAAGTTTCTAAACTTCGTATGTTATGCCATGTCTACTGATCCCCTAAACCTAATGTGGAAGTGCAAATACAGAAGATTATTTTTATAATCAAAATTTCCTCTCTCACTTTCACGGAGGGTTGATACGTTTACTATATTTGCTGTGTTTTCCTGGGAAGACAGAAGTGATACAGTGCTCTGTTTCAGAAAACTTTCACATATCGTTAGTGGAGCCTCATACAGCCATCACAGACAGTATGCTTTTTGGATATGCAATATGAGTGAGGATGGTACAGATGTGTTAACCCATCCACTGCTTAACTGCACCCCTGTTTTGTTTCATTAGTTACAGTAAAAAAGGGAACAGATTAGGTTTATGAAAAACATACAAACAAAAATGTCCATATGAGCAAGTTTTTACCATAGAATTTAACAGAAGCTCAGAACAGAATTGATGGGTGCCACTTCCTAGCTAAGAACAGAAAGACAGTAATAAACTTTTTCTAGGTTCTTTTCTCCCTTACCTGCTGGTTGAAAGAGCAAAGAGAGTGAACTTGCAAACCACATGTACAACAAAAACATTATTCTGTGACACTCTTCTTCCCAGGAAGTCTCAATCTAGGAATGTATCTTTTGGAAACATGAAACAATGTATATATAAATACAGAGAATGCCCAAAAAACGTATACACATTTTAAGAAAGGAAAAAACTATTAAAATTGTAATAATATATACGGATAACAAAAGATGAATATAAGTCACGTTTGACTCCTGCAATTACAGGAGGTGCTCAGCGTTACCATCAGCATAATTTTAATACATTTTTTTCATTTCTTGAAATGTGTATTATTTTGGGCACCATCTGTATATATGTATATACACAATAATTGTTATAGCATTGTTCATAAGAGGAAGAGTTATAACAGGTCAGTGGAGGTTTTCACTCTAAACGCAGTGGTATAGTAACCTCTTTTCAAATAAGGAACCATTGTTTAGTAAAATTGGCAGTTTCTTGAATTGATCAGGAACTAATTATGCAATTAGCATTTTCCCATGAAACTTGAAAACTAAGATTGTTTTAGTTTGGTTTTTTTCCAAGACTCAAGTCTCATTCATTTTTAAAAATTCTGTCTAGAAACTGGCAAATTGAATTAGAACAGTTCGTTTCAATTTCATTCATTTATTCAACAAACATTTGTTGAAAATTTATTACCTCATAGGCACTGTGCTGATTACTTAGGATAAATAAATAAATCAGAGTACTAATCTTTAGAGAAACAAAAATCTTGTGAGTGATTTCAATAGAAGTGATAAAAAGGGTGGAGATTATTTTTTTTTCTTTCTCAATTGTTTTCTATAGACATATTATGTGACTATGGAATATAGTCACTCTTATTATTGCAGCTACTTTCATGCAAATATATACACTATTAAAAAATTGCCTTATTTGGGCCGGCTGAGTGGTGCGTTGGTTAAGAACTGGCTTGGGATACCAGAGGGCCCTGGTTTGGATCCCACATATGAGGGCCATTGACACTGCCCTCTACAGCTAAGATGCTGAACAACAGCTCAACTTGGAGCTGGGCTACCCTGAGTCGCTGGTGAAGCGTAGGCTGCAGTCCCCTGCGGCAGTGGGTTGCCATGGGCTACCGTGTGTAGCCAGCAGCCAGCGTGAGTGGCCAGCAGCTGCCGTGAGCAGCTGTCCAGAGGCCGGCGACTGATCTGCCTCACCCGGGAAGAGCGCAATGATGGTGCCAGCTTGGGCCAGTGAAGCAACATCCTCCACAACTAGACTGAAGAACAAAACAACAGCAACTTGTCTGTTCCGATTCCCCAGCGCTGTTCCCCTCCCCCAATTCCCCAATAAAATCTTTAAAAAAAAATTGCCTTATTTTTGTAAAAAAGAAAAGCTTGTACTATATCCTGTGACATACACTGTGATAAAATCTTGCCTACACTCAAAAGCAAAACACCCATTCTGCTCTGGGAAGACTGTAATAAAAATTAAATAACTTAGTGGCTCAGTTGGTTAAGAGCTCGCGCAAGAGTTTGAGCTCTGAGCAACAGTGGTTTGATTCCTGGCCCAAGCTGAGCAGCTACTTAGCTGCCAACAGGTGGCAGGATGGCTCAGCTTAAAAAAAAAATTAAATAACTTAGCCTAATCTTCTAAAGTAGTAGACTGTCTACATGGATAAGTTCACTTACTTCATGACTTCTAACTGGCATTGACCTTTCTCACAGGATATTTTTGCACTCTACTTCTTATTTTACAAAGTTTATACTATTATAAAAATCTGTCTATTGTTATGCTTATATAAAATATTTCATTCTCCATATCACAGAATAATTCTTGCCTGTTTCACACAAAATATTTCTGTCTGGCATTGAAATAACGCTCTTATTTTCTCAAGCTTTACTAGGGAATTGAACCCTCTTCTTTAACTTCTTGAACTTATAATATAACTTGAACCAGTAATTTACTGAAGTATATATTTAAAAATCAAGAAAAAACAGGTCTATTAAATTCTTTCCAATGTTATAAGAAATGTCACCACTGAAATTACAGGAAAGAAAGCAACAGAAGATAAAAGTCTACTGATATAACCTCCACTCACTATTCCCACTCATGCCCCCTCTCCATAAAAAGAATTTTACACTTTTCTTTTGCCCCACCCACCCCCGAACTAAAAAAATAAAATAATTCATTCAGTGAAAGAGGTATAATGTAGCTAGCTACTGAAAGAACTAGGGCTGAGCCTTGCTCTATCACAAGGAAACAAATGTCAAAAAGATAAGAAAATTCAATGAGGAAGCAATAGAAAACCACAGAAAAACGTCTAAGAAACAGAATAGCACAAGAAAAACACACACACTTAATAGGAGGAAGCAGGTACAGCTTTTGAGAGGTGATTAGTAATAGAGGCCACCTAGGTTTCTGAACTTGGAAATGATGCTTCATAGAATAAAACTTAAAACAGAAGTATTGGGCTGTTGGAAAGTCATGACGCATTTTTGCAACGAAGAACCGAAAAAACATGTCATGACTTTTCCAGCAACCCAATATTTGTCAAAATTTCCCTCAAACATTTTCACTATGCCTTCTACAATGCTAATTTCATCATAAAATTGCATCTCAATCTGCACCTCATTAGAAAGTGCTGCCCACAACCCATGATTTAAGTGAACCCCAGAGGGCAGTTTTCCTTGACTTTCCACCCCACCGCCACCAAAGAAGGATAGTCACAATGACATTGCATAAACTCAGGGCTGGAAATACTTCTTCAGCTACAAGTGCCTGGTCTTCAACCTACGTTCAGTCAGTCTACCCACTGGCTGAGCTGCAGGGCCCCTCCATTGCCTTATCCCTCCATCTGTGCTGAAATAGCATCCCCTCCTTTGTCCTCAGGGATCTTGCTCTATTAAGTTTCTCTTCTTGGCATCCATTCATTGCTGATCCAGAATTCCATCTGCTTTTATTTAGTGATAGTACATTGACTACTTTTGAGGGAATCATGCTTACTCCACTCTATGTGGCTCTGCTGGGACCAACCCAACGCCCCACCGTGGGTGGTGCGTAAAACCACTGTGTCTAGGAGAAGGAAGTATACTGACTTCACAAGTATGGACATGTAACCATCAGGTCAATGAGACACAACACCAAATCTTTTGTTGGAATGGTGGGAAAGAGTTCTCTTTTTGCTTGGAGGTGATACAAGCCTAGAGCTGAGGGGGACCACTTCATGACATGGAGGTGGGAGCATGGTCACCTAAGACCGTTGCCTTCACAGAGGAAAACAGAGCCAGGAGAAGGTGGCATGGCTTGCGTGGCTTGAGCCTCTCGACCCAGCCATTCCTACAGCCAGAATCACCTTGGTGGTGTATAAGCCAATAAAGCTTTCTTTTTCTTTTCTTTTTTTTTTCTTTTTCTTTTCTTTTCTTTTCTTTTCTTTTCTTTTCTTTTCTTTTCTTTTCGTCTTGTCTTGTCTTGTCTTTTCTTTTCTTTTTTCTTTTCTCTTCTCTTCTTTCTTTTCTCTATTCTTTTTTTCTTTTCCTTTCTTTAATATCTCTCTCTCTCTCTCTCTCTCTCTCTCTCTCTCTCTCTCTCGCTCTCGCTCTCAAAAGAAGCATCTCTTATTTTTCACTATTCTTTCTTTTTGTTTACTGTCTGCATTTCCTTTGCATCAAACTCATTGCAGGGCCGGCTGAGTGGCTCAGTTGGTTAAGAATGAGAGCTCTGAGCAACAGGGTCACCAGTTCGATTCCCAAATGGGCCAGTGAGCTGCGCCCGAGCTGAGCTGCCCCTGAGCTGCCAACAGGACAGGATGGCTCAGCTGGTGAGAGCACATGTTTCTAACAAAAAGTTTGCCGGTTCGGCTTCTGCATGGGGTGGTGGGCTATCCCCACCCTCAACTAAGATTGCACATGGCACCTTGAGCTGAGCTGCCATGAGCTGCCGTAGGGTGGCCTGATGGCGACTGGACTTGGAGCTGAGCTAGCTGCACCCTCCACAACTAAGATTGAAGGACAATAACTTGGCTATTCCCCTTCCCCAATTCCCCATTAATAAAAATCTTTTAAAAAAAAGTATAAAAAATAAAATCTCATTGCCTATTCCCCACTAAGTTTTAAAAAGCTCCCTCAGTTATATGATTTTCTATAATCATCAGTTTTCTTCCCTCATAGTCAAGCTCCTAGAATTTTCTACATACATTGCCTATATTTCCTTTTCCCCAATTATGTCTCTGTATTTAGGCCTGACTTGTTCCCCTATCAAATAAATTACTTTCTCTCAAATTGCCAGTGACCACCTGGATTCAAAATGCAATGAACACATTTGATCCCTTAACCCCTTTCACTTTTCCATGATATCTGTGGTGCCACTGACAACAGCATTATGGAACCCACCAGCCCTTGATTTCCAGGATACTGTTCTCTATCATACATCCTCCTGTTTTGCTGCCAGTGTACCTCTTTTGTTTTCCCCCAGGATTCCTTAAAGACTCACGTTTCTTTATTTTACCTTTAGCTCTCTTCTGCTATTTACTTTCTCACTGGCTTTAACAAATACCTATCTACTAACAATTTTACCTTTCTGAACTGTTCATAAATCTTTTCAGAAATTCAGACCCATGTTTCCAATTTCCCACCAAACTTTAATGAGACTTGGAAGTCACATAGGTTCTGAAATTCAGCATGGCCAACAGTGAACTGGTCATCTCCACCACTGCTTCTCTTTCTAGCCTCATTACTAGTCAGTGTTCAATTTGAGAATGACCCTCATTACTCTCTTTATTAAATCCTTCCTCCAACGATTTATTTTTAAGCCCTGTAGATTCGATTTCCTAATTATCTCTCAAATTGAACACTCCCTCTCCTCCATTTTATACGCCTCATTATTTCTCATCTGTACTATACCCCTGCTACCAGCCTAACTGATTTCGATTTACCTGTCCATTTACTGTTAATATATTTTTTTAAAAAGCTTGATGTTGAAGGTTAAATGAACTTTTGTGTAAAATCCTGTCAGGAGTTCATATTAATTGTGAATCTATAATTCATTAATTATTTCTGAGGTTCTGTCATCTCACATCTTTAATAGATAAGGAAAGTATCCTCTTACAAAGTTAAATTGTTCATGCATGCAAGTGTGTACCCTGGTAAGCACTCAATGTTATTATTATTATTATTGTTATTATCATTAACTTTGCTCCTATTATTATGACTCACTTAAGCTTAAACCTATTCAAAGACTCCCCATTACCATCAGGATTAAAATCAGAAACCTTAAAATGGCTTCCAGGGTTCTCTGTACTGTAATCTAATTGTACTAACTTCTCTACCCTCATCTTCCTATACTGTCTGATAGAAACCCTACTTTCAATCAGGTGCTTTCCTTTTCCTTCTTACAGAGTTAACTACTCACAGACCTGTTAAAAACTCGAAAATTACTCATTCTAAGAGTACTGATGGAGAGAGGTCCACAAGGAAAGATGGCAAAGGGTCAAGAAAATTTGGCTCCATATTGAAAGTTCTGTATCTTAATTGGGATGGAAGTTACACAGTTGTATATGTTTGACCAAAGTCATCGACCTGTTATATTAAATAAAGCATATGTTTTACTATATGTAAATTATACCTCAATAAAATGATTTTAAAAAGCATTTCATATGGAAACTCTGTAGTAACTCTTCTCTCGCCAGGCTGAGATATGTGACCATGTGTGAGCTTCCACAGCACATGCACACTCGTACACTCTTTTCATAGCGCTTATTCTCTTGTCTTATCAAGCACTAAATATATTACAAATCCTCCTGTAAACCTAGGACACTGATTTTTATATCTATATCACCAACATCTAGTATAAGGGCCCAAAACACAGTACAACTTCAAAGAATACATGAAATCAGTGAATAAATTAATTACAAATTGAGATTAGTATTATAAATTCTGATTGAAATTTGGTAATGCTGTGGAATATTGTGAATAAACATTTACAATTTTAATGAAGGGTGAGGGGCACATATAATGCTGTGTGATATGTCTATTTATACAATCAAAAATTGAAACGCCACACATAATTGCTAATAATAGCTGTGTAGCTTGATCACAAGATTAATGATGTTTATATCAAGCTTTGGTATTAAATCTTAAAATCAGAAAGCATACCACATACGAGGCTTATTCTTGTTTTGTGGAAAACAAAGAAGTAAAGATCAATTGAGAACTGTCAACCATTTTTTACAAAGAATCTCTGTCACTGAATACTAAGAACAGCTTGAAATGGAAAGCTATGATGATAAAATGGGAATACTAAGATCAATATAACACTGCCACTTCCAAACATACCAAGAAAACCTGGGCTAGAAGGAGCCATAATTCCCACTGGACAGAGGCACTTTCAGAGGTCACTACTGATATAGCCAAAGATACAAAATACCAAGTATTGTGCTCCTGTAGAAATGCATGCCCACCAACAGGCAAGGCTTCTAAAGATTAAAGATGGTACAGATGGTGGGGGTAATCACCTTATAAAATGTTGTATATGAGATAAATAACCCATCTGGCTTTCAGGGAACACATCAGCAGTCAGTATCATTAATAATTTACTTTGATAGCCCACTCACACAAAGAATCCCTATTATTACACTAGGGAGAGATACAACATCCAATATATTTTACCCTAAATTAATATTGGGTTATCAGAAAAGTCATGATGTATTTTTTCTGTTTTTCATTGCAAAAATGCGTCATGACTTTTCCGACAACCCAATAGTTCATGCATATCACTTGAAGTAAACACCAAATAAAATGTAAATTAAGAATCATGCATAATATTGGAGCACAGTTCCTTGTGCTAGACAAGACAATCTTTTATCTCAATTGTACCTATTCTTGTTCCTCTCGTGCCTACAGTTTCCCCTAAAGAAAAAAGCTCTAGCTCTCTCTCTCTCTCTCTCTCTCTGATGAACTGTTAACCCATATTTAGACTCACACGACCTAGTTCCTGCCACAGATTGGGCTGGAAATGAATATACAATTCAAGGACAACCGAGCCAGAGACTGAACAGTCATTTGTGATATCTGGAATGAATGGTGGGATTGACGGATATGATTGTCAGGTTTAGGACCTGCGAGTATCCAGCGAATGTGTGAGGGCACTGATAGATGCAGAAACTCAACAGTCATAAGAAAGGGAAGGCATGCAGAGTGAGGAGTGGGTTGCAGAGGGCTTGATACATTTAAGTTATAAGTTTATCAAATTATAAGCAAAGTGATGAGGTAGAGAAAAGATAAAAGGAGGATAAAAAAAGCCAAATGCTAAAGATATTAGCATTGTATAGAAATATGCAGTTATGTCTCAATTCTCCATTTAAAATGTTGCTAGTTCAAAGACCTATGTGCACCTCAATTCTAACAAAGTTTTTTTTGCGTCCAGTTTTTTCTGGGTAAGATATATATATTTCTAACAAAACTATCATCTCAAAAGTTAATTGAGACACAGTTTCTTGAAACTAAAAATAAAAATAAAAAAGCTTAACTAAAATGAATTTCCCTATATTTTAAAGCCATCTCAAAATACAAAGTTGCCAATTAATACTTTGTTTACATAAAATATAGGGAAATTATTTACACACAAACAAAAATATATGTTTAGGAAATAAACCAAATTTTAGAAAAATTGTCACTATTATCACTATATAGTATTCTTTCAGCAAAGACTTCTTCAGTTCAGCTGAGAAAAAGATAACAGCAAAATGAATTAACTCCAATTACATCCTTCTTCTAAATAACATGGCTGTCTGCATGCACAACTTTACAAGCTGAAAGAGAAACCGTCTCTTCACTCTTTTGACCCAACAGAAAAAACAAAAGCTCTTGATTTAATGAGGAAAAAAATACTATGATTATCATCATTCACCATGAAAATCTTTCTTTGAAATAATACATCTTACATCAGATTAAATCTTGTTTTCAGTACTCTCTGGGTGAATTTTGGTATGTGTACATAGCAAAATAAACACAAATGAACCTCTACTGTTTATATACTCGAAATAATAAAAGAACAAATGTTTCTCACATTGAATACAAATTCCATTGTATACATGTTATATCCTGTTCCATGACATAAGTGGGTAAACTCAGAGAGTGATACAATAGGTTGTAATAATTTTATCTGGCTGTTCTCACTCATTGGACCACTGTGTTTCTTTTCCCATGAGAACTTTCTGTAGTAGTAGAGCACCAATCCCCCTCATCTCCTGACTGAAATGTAAGATATATACAGCATAGGATTTAAGTTATCCCTCCCCAAGGAAAGAGAGAGACAAAGTTTATATCTTCCAGACATAAACAGTACAATGCTTTGTCTCATCCTGGGCATCTGTGGTACTTAGAATACCCTGCCCTCAATCAATCACTGATAGTTTGGTTAATCCTTCTAAAGTATCCTAGATGTCTGGAGCGAATGTTTCCTTAGTGCAGTATATACAACCAGCTCTAGGGAAAGTTTATTTGAGCTGCTCTCCCAATTCCCCTTCCAGTCTACTCACTCCACCCCTGGATAAATTGTGCAATAGTTTTGTTTCCAGTCTATGCTAGATCACAGGAAAAATCCTTCTCAATGCTTTTACATGCTTCAGAAATATATTTTTAGGGGCAGCCCGGTTAGCTCAATTGGTTAGAGCACAGTGCTCATAACACCAAGGTTGCCGGTTCGATTCCCACATGAGCCACTGAGTTGGACCCTCCACAACTAGACTGAAAACAAGCATTTGACTTGGAGCTGATGGGTCCTGGAAAAACACACTGTTCCCCAATTAAAAAATATATATGTATGTATATATATAATTTTTTAAAATATTTTTTTAATTTCCCCAAACTCCTTTCTTTCCATGCTCATTCCCTCAAATCTCAAGTACTTCCTTATATTTTATTATCTACTTGTTCTAAGGGTGTCATGTCCTGTAGGTGGGAGCAGCTGCACTATATGGATCTAGAAGACAAACATTTTGGGATTAACAGGTCCTCAAATCCTTCAAACCACAATGCACAGCAGGCCAGTCCATCAAGCTTGAATAACTAAGACAATAAAGAAACAGAGGACAAAGAGTTTGAAATTATCTTTTTCTGTCTCAGATAATATACCTGTAAGCCCTATTTGTTGTGATTGATGCTGTGTATCACTTAACCTGTGAACCTACATTATCAATGGGACAGGGCTTGGACATCTTATTGGAAAATATTGGAATGAATAGAGTGAGCACATATTTCTTCAACTATCAGAGAAATAAAATGATCAAACATTCATGGCTATTGTGATGGAGATAAACGTAAAATAACTATAGGTGATAAAAGGAGGAACATTATTATGCTAATTTTACATGTTTACTTAACATATATTAAAAATATGACCAGCACATTAAAGTTGTAATTTCACAGATATTATTTGCTTGTGACATCTTTTTTTTTAAGATTTTATTGGGGAATTGGGGGAAGGGAACTACATTGCGGAATCAGGGATGGGGAACAGACAAGTTGCTGTCCTTTTTGTTCTTCAATTTAGTTGTGGAGGATGTCGCTTCACTGGCCCATGTTGGTATTATCATTACGCTTTTCCCGGGTGAGGCACATCAGTCGCCGGCTTCTGGACGGACACTCACAGCAGCTCACGCTGGCTGCCAGCCACTCTGTAGTTTACTGGCAGCCCACTGCAGCTCCACTGTAGCCTACGCCACCGCTGGTGACTCACGGCAGCCCAGCTCCAGGTCGAGCTGTTGTTCACCATCTTAGCTGTGGAGGGCGCAACGTCACTAGCCCTCATGTGGGATCCGAACTGGGGCTCTGCTGCTCATAGCTGGCATCCCAAGCCAACTCTTTTTTTTTTTTTTTAAGATTTTTATTGGGGAATTGGGGGAAGGGGAACAGACAAGTTGCTGTCCTTTTGTTCTTCAGTCTAGTTGTGGAGGACA
>NW_017732010.1:363404-374078 GCF_001890085.2 Hipposideros armiger
GTTGAGCTGTTGTTCAGCATCTTAGCTGTGGAGGGCAGTGTCACTGGCCCTCCTATGTGGGATCCGAACCGGGGCCCTCTGGTGTCCCAAGCCAGTTCTTAACCATCGCGCCACTCAGCTGGCCCCAAGCCAACTCTTAACGAACGTGCTACTCAGCTGGCCTGCTTGTGACAATTTTAAAGTAGATAATCCCCTTGCCATATAGGTTTCACAGTTGGTGCATATTATGGGAAAATGCTCTAATATAACCAAGTGACATTAAACCTGCAGGAATTAATCTTCACAGCCACTGACAGAAAATATAAGTAATTGTTAAATGGAGTTCTAGTGCACAAGTCCGTGAAAAAAAAAATTCTGAATTCCCCCAAGGAATTAAAAGAGCTCAAAATATTTGTCATTAAATTATTTAATAATTTTCCATTGTCAATCCAGAAGATGATATCCAGAAAATATGGGGTAAAATAAAATTTGTATTTGAAAAATTTAAGGAGGAATATAAAACATCTCTAAAAAACATACTTCAGAATTTGGTAACCACCATGTACAAGGCAAGTAAAGGCAATGATTGGATAGTTATAGTTGATGAATTTCAACTTGATCCTAAAAATTGTAAATCTTTATTGTTGATTGAATAATCTTGTTGATATTAGTATGGATGAAAACTTATGTATTAAATGAAAAGACTCGTAGGTAAGTCACCTTCATACAGAGCTTTTGCATTTCTACGGTATCAATGGAAACATCTCTTTCGTTTCTGATTTTGCATGTTTGAATCTTCTGTTTTCTTCATAGTGAGTCATTTTTAGTTTTTTAAAAAGCCAACTCCTACTTTTGTTGATTATTTTTGTTGTCTTTCTAGTCTCCATCCCATTTATTTCTACCCTGATCTTTGCTATTTCCAAGGGGAGGCCTGTGGGTACTGGGTCCAGCCCATGGGCATGCTGGCAGAGGCAGTGGTACTGGTGTCTCATGGGCAGGTGCCTTTTCTGCAGCACTGGTAATGGTGTGTGAGGCACTTGTGGAGCGGCTGCAGAGCTGGGGTCCAGAGGGTGGGCACAGGCTGAGCAACAGCATCTCTGGGGTTCGGGATGCAGGGAGCTCACTGTGGCTGCGGCTTCAGTATCTGAGGTGCAGGCACTCATGGGCTAGCCCTGAACCAGGGTCTGGAATTCAGGTGCTCATGGAGCTCAGGGATCTGGGTCATGCATGGGGTTGGGAGGAGGCTGGCGGCGTGACCAGGGGTGCTGCAACAGCAGCTCCTTCTTGAGGGGAGAGTAGCAGCAGCTCCCTCTCCAGGGGGTCTGCAGCCATATGGCTGGGTTACCTCAGTGGAGAAATCTGTCAGTGCCCTCTGAGGATTCCACTAGGGTCCTGCCAGTGAACACTACATGGTCCTCCACGGTGAAAGCTGTAGGGTCATGGCTGTCATGGGGGTTGTTGTCATCCTCAGCAGCAAAGGTCCCCAGGTTCCCCCACAGAACAAGCCACTGGGGATTGCAGTGGCAACCACTGCATAGCTGATGCTGACCTGCTGCCGCCCTTCTTTGTATTGTAACTAGCCATCGCCAGGTGTCTCAGCTTTGCTTAGTGATCCTTTTTCTGTGCTCAATTTTCATGGCTTGCTCCCCTGGATTACTGCAGGTTCTTAATGAGACTCTTGAGCCCTCCAGAGGCTACTCTGTTTATGACTAACTGCCTAATTTTTGTTTTTGTGGGAAGACAATGGCTGGTATCTCTTACTCCTCCGTCTTGCTGATGTTACCTCCTAAGTAAATTTTCTACCGAAGTATGTTCTTTAGGATATTTCAGAACCTTATACAAGCACAGAATAAAGAACCACCTCTAGTATAAAATAAATACCCTGTAACATGTCAAGCACATTTGTAAATATAAAAATCACACAAGATTGTGTGGTTTACTGTTAATTTAATCCAAAATTTCTAATTACTTATAATCTTATCTGAAAGAGAAGATGTACACAGGCAAGAAAGAATTACAGCACTGTGCAAGATAGTATCACATAGAGTGATAATTTGGATATAATTAGGGAATAAATTATATAATATGCATGACAAATACTGTTGAATTAAATTAACTTTGAATCATCAGTGAATACTATGCAAATAGAAATTGATCTGAACTTCAAATAGCTAAATGATTTTTGTGTAGAAAAAGTCAGGGCTCTTGCGAAGAAGGAGATGAAAAGTGTGTGTGTGTGTGTGTGGCGGGGAGTGTTCCAGAAAAGCTAGAAGAAAACAGAATAAAATAAATCACCATGGCTTAGAGCGGAGAGATAAAGAGTCTGCGTGAGGAACACATGAAATCATTCAAGTAGAAAGGAAGCTAATCACAAAGGCATTAAGAATTTTCACAGACACCATATTAACTATTAACAGAGTATATATTACTATGTTTGAAATGATAAATAACAATATTTTTAACTACTTCTCATAATTAATTTTTATTATTTAAAAGTTTTATTGTTTTAAATTAGCTTTTGAAAACAGAACAACACTGGTTAAATTTAATATTTTCTCCAAAAGTCTTTGGACTAGAGTTTTTATTTCTCTAAGGCTGTAATGACATACAGGATTGAAATTTCATGATATAGGAAGAATCAATATGTAAAGAATGTGATTTGTGAAGGGTGAATAATATAAAATATCAGTTTATTGCGTAAGAATTGTAATATTTTTAAAAATTGTTTTTAATTTTTTAAAACTTTTTAAACTTCTGGCCATGTATTTTTGAACTTGTAAGATCCTCAGATCTATATTATTCAGTAATGCTGTTAAAGGTTTCCTGTAAAATAATAGTGTTTCTATAGCATCACTTGATCACATATTAGTTACAATTAGAGTCACGTTAATATCCTTCGTGCGCATGTCTGCTGAAGACAGAAAAGCCAATCTTAAAGAGATTAGGAGGTCCAATAACCTTGGCAAAATGACAGGCCAAGAAACAAGGACTGTATTTTTATTTTTTAATCTGTTGTCCCTGATGCCATGTAACTATGGAATAGCTGAATCATTTGAATAGGCTGCATCTTTCTCATTCTGAATCTCATTAAGGATCTTATCACAATGCATCTTTTCAGTCGCTACTGGTTCATTAATCTAGTGCCAAGGGATTTTTATTATCAAATCACTTGATTTTTAGGGGCTTGCTTAGTTCAACATAAATATTAATTTATCTCTAACTGTATATATAATTTTCCTTAGACGCGATAGTGTAAGACAGCCATTGGATATAGAAAAACAACAACAAACACAGGTTAAGATCTGATTTCTTACTTTTCTAATATTCACTGACTTTAAGAGTCGGTGGATTGATTATCCCCACCCCAGGTCTGTAATGGAGGCTCTTTCTTGAGCAGTTTTTAAAGCACGAGGCTTAAAGAAAACTTGGCTTGAAGAAAGTAAAGCTTAAAGGCTGAGTTTGGCTGAAATTCCCCTATAGTAGGTTTCAAAATGAGGGTGGGGGCTCCTTTCAGTGGCTCAGGAAGCATTTTCTATTTCTAGTGAGATATAAAATATGATAGCTTTTAAAACCAAAATATCTAGCTCTGTGTTAGAGAGATGATTTGATAACTTTTTCTAGATTTTTATTTAAACATCCTATGAGGAGTAATAAAAAAATGACATCACCAAGTAATATTAATGTAATAATTTGTCTTTTACATTTGATGAGGTGGTTAAAAAACAACATGATTGATTACAATGTTTTCTCCATCTACCTATAGAAAAGAAACTTCTTTAACATTTAAATATATATGTATATTATATAAAATATATTTATGAGGTCTGACAATGCAGTTCGCAAACTTGTTGCAAAGATGTTGCTAACCTTTTTTGATATCAGAGTCATTATTCAGTATGAATTTGTACCAACTGGACAAACAGTTAACCAAGTTTACTAGTTGGAAGTGCTGAAAAGGCTGCGTGAAAAAGTTAGATGACCTGAACTTTTCACCAACAATTCAAGGCTCTTGCATCATGACAATGCACCAGCTCACATGGCACTGTCTGTGAGGTAGTTTTTAGCTAGTAAACAAATAACTGTATTGGAACACCCTCCCTACTCACCTGATCTGGCCCCCAATGGCTTCTTTCTGTACCTAAAGATAAAGGAAATATTGAAAGGAAGACATTTTGATGACATTCATGACATCAAGGGTAATACAATGACAGCTCTGATGGCCGTTCCAGAAAAAGAGTTCCAAAATTGCTTTGAAGTGTGGACTAGGCACTGGAGTTGGTGCATAGCTTCCCCAGGGGAATACTTCAAAGGTGACCATAATGATATTCAGCGATGAGGTATGTAGCACTTTTTCTAGGATGAGTTTGTGAACTTAATTGTCAAACCTCGTACATGTTTTAAAACATATTTTCACTTTTATAGCCTTAGAAATATTGTAAAACAATTCACTACCATACCCCACCACCTTTTTTTTTTAAAGCTGAGCTGTCAGCTCAGTGGCAGCTCAGCTCAGGCTGGTCATCGAACCGCTGTTGCTCAGAGCTCACACTCTTGCGCGAGCTCTTAACCCACTGACCATTCGGCCAGCCCTTACAATCCTCTCTTTAATGGGATATCACTACTACTTTAAAAAAATTATTCACCTTTCAGAAAATGTTTTTGATCATCGCATTTCTTTCATTTTATTTCCAAATACATGACCTATAGTGGCATTAACTTTTAATGGTAAGTTGATGTTAAAATGGGAAAAAAGCAACTTTTCTCAAGTACAAATATTTTTTTTTCTCTAGAGAAGGGTTTTGTTTTTGTTAAATTTATAAAAACTACTACAATATTTTCTTTGTCACTCAACTTTGAAATATATATATAAATATATACTATATATAAAATGCACTAAAAGAACATCAAACCATTTCTAAGTGATGCAGGACTTCAAATTTTGTTGTAAATTATTTCTAAAAAGCTATTAAGTTTAAGTGATCACTTAAACTTAAACTTATTAAATTTAGTGAAATTTAGGGGTTTGAAGATCAGTAGGCAGAAAAACTATCACTAAATAATATCATTGAAGTGTTTTCCATAGGTCTTAAAAATTTAAAGGATATGAGTTTCAAAATTCTGAATTATTTGTTTATACCATACAAACTATAAGGTCAAATCCCCAATAATTAAGGAGACAGAAATCTAATACACTCTTCAATACTGTTAAATTGTATTTGGTCTTTTCCATAATTGCTTTATATTGATTCATGTAACTATCTTGGATGTAAAACCTTTTTAATGTACCATAATGTATGACAACATCTTTCATATATTTAACCAAGCAGTATTTGGAGCATTACCTGGATGTTAGGCACTATGAATGATACAAAAATAAGGTACTGATTCTTGAAGGAACATTAAATCAATGAGTGAGGATAAGATTTTACTAACTAACCTCAAGTCAAGACAGAAGATGGTACCATTCAATGGATCTAGGTGAAATATTTTACAAGTTAGAGAAAGAAGAGATTGCCTCCAAGTTAGAGATTGCTTCCAGTTGGGAATCAGGAAAGTTTTTGTAAAAGAGGTGACATCTAAGATGAATACTGAAGGAGAGACACAAACAATTGGGGAGGAAGGTCATTTCAGAGAAGACAAGAGAACTGTATAAACAGAGGCACAGGAGGAAGAAAGAGAAGGAAAAATACAGAGAACATGAAGCCATTTACTTTGGATGGAGAATAAGATGCATACAACACACTCCAGGGTAAGACATAATTGGGAAAGTTGGCTGGAATTTGATCATGGTTAGGATGGCTATGCATTCTGAAACACAACACTTTCAAGAGTAAAAGGGATACTACTAACAATTATGGCAGCACAGCAGGTACAAACCTAGACTGGCTCAGGTCCACCAGGAAGTGTGACCATGCCTCTATAGGACATCTTTAGTCCCACACTACTGTGTTTAACTTAACTGCACAGGCAATGGGAGCTAAAGGAGTACCCAGCATAGATGGGGAACTTGACAATGGAAATTGTATCCCGTGGGAAAACCAGTGAAGGCATGGAGAATAATTAGGAGTCTGTGGAAGGTAATCAACACCATGGATATAACAAATTTACAATATGCTATATAACACTTATTCCATAGCTTGTTTAGCATCATTGTAAAACAATGAAGGTAGACTGGCAAAGAGTTCAAGAAAGTGGAAATATTTGACTGAAACCATTTATGTCACAACACCCATTTAAACCACAAGACAGGCTATCCCGAAAGTCACCTGATTTTTATTATCAGATGCTGTTTTCAAATGAAGTGATTTCCTGCTATTTTAGTTTTAACAATCTTTCTTGCCTTACATCATTTTTCAAAATTAAGGACATATGAGATTGATGAAAGAATTTATCATTATTTAACCCATTTATTTTGAAGGCTGGTTTTAGAAGATATAATTAGCACCAATGCTTGAGCTTGCCCTCTTGTTCCTATGACAGGAATTGTGCTTAGCTGATATGTGTTATGTCCTTCAAAACTGTAAGGCAGTTAAGCTATTAAATTTTACATTTAACCTTCTGTTGATCTATACTTGCCCTTTGTAAAATGTTTGGCAGTTCTGTGAAGAAGAGTAACAGAAAATTGTAGGTATTGCAAAGCAAAAGAAACTTGACTCTTTTCAAACTGGGATTGACTATTCAGCTCATTAAGAGACTGAGTGACCAATTCTCAAGAGGAATCAATCTATCTATGATTAAAGTAGTTATTGATAAAACCTTAGCAGTATAAATGCTATTTAAAAGAAGAATAGATCTCCTCCAATATTTAAAACTAAATATGAACATTATATGAAACTCTTAGTGCATGAAAAAACATATGTAAACTACCTAAACAACCATGAACTATATTTTTCACTAAAAAGGTTCGTTTTTGCCATTTTATAAATTCTGAAAGCTTAATGCAGTTGTTGACTTATTCAAAAAGAAATAGTGACAAGAATAAAATTTTGGAATACTAAATACTATACCTTGTATAATACAAATACATTATAGTAAAAGCCATTTTTACACTGTCTCAATTATTGGTGCAAGAATTCACAAAAATACTTTGTTTTTATAAAAATATTTAGTATTTTGACCACATTAACCTTGAGAAGGAGAACCTTCAGTTGCCATATGAAAAAGTTTTCAAAATTTCTGTCCTATACAAGATTTGAATAACACAATTAACATGCTCGATCAATAGACTTGTATAGAATACTGTACCAACATCTATTCATTTGACTCAAGCAAACCTGAAATATAAAGTTGACCAAGCATAGGCTATGAAACAAGATTCAACAAAATTCAGAAAACTGGTTTTATACAGAATCTAATTCTCTGCCCATATGCAATGGTTAGAAGGTAATAACTGTCAAGTAGAAAAATGACAAAGGAACAAAGGCAATTCAGTGAAGAAAAGATAGTCTTTTCAAAATTGATGGTGGCAAATCAGATATCTACATGCAAAAATTAAAAAATGTAAACACTGACACCATACTTTTCATGAAAATTAATTCAAAATGAATTAGAAACCTAAATGTAAGCTGCAAAACTGTAAAAATTCTCAAAGATAACATAGGAGAAAATCTAGGTGACCCTGGATTTGGTGATGACTTTTTAGATGTAACACTAGAAGTATGGTCCATGAAAGAAAAAGAAATTGGTAAACTGGACTTCACTAAAATTAAAAAATGATTCTAAGAAGAATACTATTAAGACTATGAAAACAGAAGCCACAGACTAAGAAAAATATTTGCAAAACACATAACTGAAAAAGAATTTCTATACAAAATATCTAAAGAAATAAAAATTCAGCAATAGAGAAAACCAACAGAAAGGCACAAGATCTGAACAGAAACCTCACCAAAAAAAAATATACAGATGTAAAATTAGCACAAGAAAAGATGGTCAACGTTGTATGTCATTAGGGAATTGTAAATTAAAACAACAGTGAGACATGACTATACACCTATTCAAATGGCTAAAATGCAAAAACTGACAATACCAAGTAATGGCAGGGATATAGAGCAACAGGAACTCTCATTCATTCCTGGGAGAATTACAAAATGGTACAGCCCACTTTGGAAAACAGTTTGGAAGTTTCTTACAAAGCTAAACATAGCTTTCCCACAGGATCCAGCAATTGCACTCTGAGGAATTTACCCAAATAAGTTGAAAACTATGTCTATACAAAAACCTGCACCTTTTATCCATAGTTGTAAAAAACTGGAAGCCACCAAGATATCCCTCAAAAGGTGAATGGATAAACAAACTCTGGTACATTCCAACAACGGAATATTATTCAACTATATAAAGACATGAGCTATAAAGCTATAAAAATATGGAAGAACCTTACGCTAAGTGAAAGCTTATACTTTTTGCTAAGAACCTTATTCTTATTGCTAAGAAAACCAATCTACAAGGCTACATAATGTATGATTCCAACTACACGACATTTTGGCAAAGATAAAACCATAGGGATAGTAACAAGATCATTGATTGCCAGAAGTCTGAGGAGAAGGGAAGAAAGACTAATAGGTGGAATATGGCGTTTTTAAGGCAGTGCAACTATTCTGTATGATGCTGTAATGGTGGATATGTGATACTCGTTTCTCGAAATTCATAGACCTGTACAACATAGTTAACCCTAATATAAACTACAAACGTTAGTTAATAATCATGTCAGTATTGGCTCATTACTTGTAACAAATGCACCATGCCAATATAAAATGTTAATAGAGGAAATAAATGCAGAGGGAAATGGAGCACATGGGAACTCTCTGTTTGATCTGCTCCATTTTCTGTAAACCTAAAACTACTCTAAAAAAGTCTTTTAATTAAAAATATTCATGTAGTACACAACAGGATTAACCAGATACACTGAAAAAATAATTAACTATCAACTAGCACATAGTTCCCAATTTACAAACATGTCACATTCAAAAAATGTTTTTAATTAGTCAGGTAGACTTTGCACACAATTTTATTTATAAGCAATGTAGCCAATTGTAATTTGTTTGTGATTAGCACAACCAAATCTATTTAATGCCAAAATAAACTTTAACAGAAAATTTTAAATAATTATATGAATAAAACAAAATGTACTGAATGCTTAAATATAATTAATTCATTTATCTTATAATATTTTATTAAAATGCATATAAATTTGAGACATTTGGATAATCAGTTATTAACATGTTCTATGTGCATTTTCTTCAATCTGATAGCTTAGTATCTTGAGTCTCTTGCTGTTGCTATTGCTCTGAACCAAGTTGAGCAACTTCCACTGATGCTTCGGACACAGACCTTTCTCCTCCAAGTTTCCAAAGAATACTGTTGGAGGTTGACAAGTGGGAGGATATACTGGTTTATGAGCAATCACAAGCTCTTCAACTCTTCAGTTTCATTGGATGAGCCTCCCAGTTCCATAGAGGCAGAGCCAGCTAAAGGTGGCTCCTAGTGCAGCAGGACAAATAAGGGTCATTGTATAACCTCTCCTTAATTAATAAGAAGGGAAAAGAGATATGCCTCTCATCATTCCCTGCAGTATAGGTATTATTTCTGCAAAAGGTAATGATGGCAGAGGTGGAAGGATAGTCAATCAAGACTTTCCCCTTTTCCAAATTTTATATCCAAAATTTATAAAGAACACATACAACTCAACATCAAAAAAACAAACAATCCAATTTAAAAAAGGGCAGAGGACATGAAGAGACATTTCTCTAAAGAGGACGTACAGATGGCCAACAGACATATGAAAAAATGCTCAACAACACTAATCATTAGAGAAATGCAAATAGAAACCACAATGAGATACCACCTTATTCTGGTCAGAATAGCTATTATCAATAAATTAACAAACAAGTGCTGGTGAGGATATGGAGATAAGGGAACCATCGTGCGCTGTTGGTGGGATTGCAAATTGGTGCAGTCATTATGGAAAACAGTATGGAGGTATCTCAAAAAAATTGAAAATGGAACTACCTTATGACCCAGGAATTCCACTCTTGAGTATCTAACCAGAGATATTCAAAACACTAATTTGAAAAAAATATATGCACCCCTATGTTTATTATAGCTCTATTCACATTAGCCCAGTCATGGAAACAACTGAAATGCCCATTGGTAGACGGCTGGATAAAAAACTGTGGTACATTTATACAATGGAGCATTACTCGGCCATAAAGAAGAATGAAATCTTACCATTGGCAAAAACATGGATGGACCTAGAGAACATTATGCTAAGTGAAATAAGTCAGATGGAGAAAGACAAGTACTGTATGATCTCACTTATATATGGAATCTAATAGAATAGAATAAATGAACAAACTAAACAGAAATAGACTCAGAGATGTAGAGAAAAACTGTTTGTTGTTAGATGGGAGGGGGCGGGGGTGGGGGAGAAGGTGAGGGGACTAGAAAGTACAAATTAGTAGTCACAGTATTGCCACAGGGATATGAAAGACAGTTGAGGGACTATAATCAATAATGTTGTAAAGATTTTGTAGGGTGTCAGATGGGCACTTGTCTTATTAGGGAGACCGCTTCATGGACTATGTAGATGCCTGACCACTGTGCTGTACACCTGAAACTGAAGCTGAATAATAATTAATGTCAACTATAATTAAACACACACACACACACATATATGTGTGTGTGTGTGTGTGTGTGTGT
>NW_017732010.1:374473-446581 GCF_001890085.2 Hipposideros armiger
ATATATATATATATATATATATATATATATATATATATATATATATTTCAATATAGATACATAGTCACAGGATGTGGAGTCCTGCATAGGGAATAGAGTCAATGGAACTATAACAGCTGCATATGATGTCAGAGGGATAGTAGATTGGGGGAGGGGGATTATCACTTTGTTAGGGGTGCAAATTTCTAACTATTACATTGTTTTGTAAACCTGAAACTAAAAAAAGACCTACAAAATAAAAAAAAAATAAAAAAAGACTTTCCCATCACCTATTCAAATTAACTTTGGTCTCACATGTGGCTGCTCATAACTGAAAACCAATTTTCACCCCAAACTCACATAAAATTGCAAAAAAAGGGAGAATCCAGAATGACAAATTTTAGTAGACTTCCTATATTAATTTAGATATATCCTTTTTCAAACATTTTCAGATCTTAGGCCTAAAAATTCAGTATCTGAATTAGAATTTCATAAAGCAACATAGTAAAAGTTTTCTCCTTATAACACATTTACAAATATGAGAGACTTTGTCATATATTTTATTGAATTCTCAAAGCAACCCTGTAATGTACATAGAATAGATAATAATGTCCTAATTTCCTGGAAAAGAAAACTGGGGTGATAATGTCCTAGAACTCTGGGTCATGTCTTTTAACTCTACGTGCAACACTGTGTGCATCTGCGCGAATGCCTCCTTGCTAGTGCTGTTTCATAAAAAGAGAATATGGCTACAGACTGTGCTTTCAGTGAGTCATTATAACAACCTGTGCATTGGGTTTCTTTCAAAAGTAATCTGGAGAGTACATTAGACATGCTTCCATCAATTACTATTCTGTATACTTGTAGTTTAAATTTTCAAATTAAATATTATGGTCTAATAACATTGATTTAATTTTTGTTTTATGTCTCAAAAGGCAAAACAAAATAAAATAAAATAAAAGGCAGGTAAAATGTTCACTAATGCTTCCTGTCCTTAGAGGAAATAACATCATAACCTGTGATGACTAAATCCAGAATGTGTTGGTTTTCTATGTCTTTTTCTTTGAAGAGAGGAACTTGATGAAAAACCAAATTAAGTGAAATCAAGACAGCATGCCATGTATCAATTTTGAATAAAACACAGTGAAATAATTACTGGAAACAGGAAAGTAGGAATTACATGTTTAGAGAAATCATATACATTCTAAGCAAGTAAGGGTTGTATTCTTTCACTCATTTTCAAGAAATTATACAAGATTTTGGTTTTTTCAAGGTCCATTTTTATGGAATCAATTAGTGAGGACAAAGGCTACACTGAGCTTAGGTGACAGATGTTAAGAAGCAGGACAGGAATTCCAGCAGCCTGGGATATGAGTCAGGGCCGTGTGAGGTCACAGTGAGAAACGGTTGGGGGTGGTGCAGCTTCCAGCCAGCATCCATGTCCCAGGCTTGTTTCTTTTTGTGGATTTATCGGCCCTTTCCATTGTCATTTCCTCTGTTAGTTCTGAACTGCGTCTCCTTGGCTTTCTCAGTGAGAAAGACTCACGTGGCCATTGTCGCCTTTCAAGATGGACGGGAGCCACAAGATAGGGAATTGTAGGCAGCCTCTAGAAGGTGGGAAGACCAAGGAAAAATCTTCTCCCAGAGAAACTCTAGAAGGAACTCAGCCCCGCTGATGCCTTGATTTTAGCCAGTGAGGCCCGTTTAAGATTTATCACCTCCAGAAGATATTTGTGCTGTTTTAATCTGCTAAATTTATGATAATTGGTTACAACGGCAATAGAAACTAATACTCATGGCATTCTTATAGCTCTGAAATAAACAAGGTGGCTGAAAAGAGCAGAAACTTATTCTCTCACAGTTCTCGAGGCCAGAAGTGTAAAATCAAAGTTTTGCCACAGAAGTACTTCCTGTGAAGGCTCTAGAAAAGTATCCTTCTCTGCTTGGTGGCTCCAGTTATTTCTTGGCTTGGAGCTGCGTAACTTCAATATCCGCTTCTGTTTTCACGTAGCTTTTTTTCCTGTGTGTCCTTTTCCCCTTCTCTCTTCCCACACAAAAACACTTGCCATTGGATTAGGGCACATGCTAACCCAGCATAATCTCAGCTCAAGATCCTGACCTTAATTACATCTGCAAAAAACCCTTTTTCTTAATAAGGTCACATTCATGAGTTCTGAGTAGACATATCTTTTGGGGGGCCACCATTCAACACATTACACTAGCTTTGTGTCTTTTTTTCTTTGTGTATTTTGTTTCTATCATCAAAACAAAATAAGAGAAGTAAAAGGAGCACATTTAGGTGACCATTAAGATAGTTTTCAACTTTCATATACCATTGGTTTGCAAAAATCATAAAATCTGACAATAACAAGTACTGGCAACAGCAACTCTCACAGACTGTTGGTGAGACTGTAAATTCATACAGCCAGTTTGGAAAACAGTTTGCTCTTATCTACTAAGGTTGCAGGTACACATAATCTACAAGCCAGTAAGTCTATACTAGGTAAATAATCAAGAGAAACTCATATACATGAAGCAGGAAACATTCATCATGTTTGTCAGCAGTGATAAGATGCACAGAAGTAAAAAATGAACAAATATATCTATATAGGACAAATTGATGAATGTCACAGGTAGTAATGGAGTGAAAAATGTAAACATACTCTATGACTGCATATGTATAAAATAGAAAAATAGGCAAAATTAAGCCATATCTTTTATGTATTTATTCAAGGTAGTAAAACTAAGGAAAAATCACAAAATTGTTATTAAAAAAAATCATGCTACTGGATAACTTTAAGAGGAAAGAGGGATCTATGATTACAGAGAAACACCTGCAGTTTCCAAGATGCTTGGCAATGTCTTATTGTTGATGTTGACTTGGGTGGTGGTAACAGGGGTGTTTTCTTTATAATTATTCTTTGAATTGTACATATGTGTTTTCCACACTGTTTGTTTTTTATGTCAGCTGTGTCTCACAATATAATTAATGATAAAGAATAAATGAAAGAAAACAGAGAGGAGATAGCAGTCTATGCTTTGGCAGCTCTTGAAGGTGACGGGGAGAGAAAAGAGCAGCAATTAGAGAAGTCCTGCCAGCCGTTTGACATTGGACTCTAGTCTACAATGTGCTGAAATAATGCTGAGCTAAAGTGAAGAATAAGAATTGAATGGGTGGGTACTTAGGACAATCAGGGAGACATGGCACCATGGGCTTTTGCTGTGAACAAAAAGAGGACGTAGAGAAGAAGAGGGAAGAAAATCCCAACTGGAGCAATAGGGACAAAGTAGTTCTTATGGCCATATGGAAAGGGGTAAATATCAAATGTAATTTAGAATGGGCTCCTGCACTTTCTATTCTTGTAAAATTGAGATATACTGCAGTCATTAGGCCATCAGTAAGCTATAATAAGGTTAGGAAATTTTAATGCAGTACATTAGCTCAATTGAAAACAGAAGTGTCAATTTGACTTTGATGAACATCGATGAGATATTCCTCTGCAAAGGAAGATTAGTGTAAACTCGGTTTTTAAGTTGATGTACAAATTCAACCTCTGTCATATTGGGCCAGCATACTTAATTCTCTTCTTCTACAAAATTAAATATCAAAATTTCTAAAGTGGTTGAAAGACAAGGCAGCAATCATATATATATATATATATATATATATTTTTTTTTTTTACCCCTCGGCCTGAAAGAGAATTATTTTGATTCTATATTTTGTTTATTGAAATATGTATTCTCTTTAGCATTCTTTCCTTTGGAAATATATTCGCATGGTTTCTGCTCAACTGTAAGGACCTTTAATGTAAGAGCTAAGTAGCAAGGTGGTGCTTTTCTGTTACACATTCACTTGTTCAATAAACATTTTTTTGGACATTATTTGCCAGAAACTTACTATCAGGGTGCTAAGGATTCATAGAAGAATAAGACACTGTCTTATACATGGATTGGATGGTGGTGAGCAAAAGAGGATTTATTCAAGATGAGTACATGCTTTCAATACAACATGGCAAATACAATGAGAAAAATAATGATTGAGATCTGAAGCACAAGTTAAGAACACCTCACCTAGGTTTCAAGCAGTGTGAGGTAAGTCAGGAGAGTTTTACAAAGGGTAATTTGATTCTTTTTTAAAAATTTATTTATTTATTTTAATTTTATTTTTAATCAGTTTCAGGTGTACAACACAGTGCAATATACATTTTACCCCTCAAAGTGACAATCCCCCTCCCCTAATCTGCCGCCCCACTCCCCCCGCCATATCATACACATCTATTACAATTCCATTGACTTCACTCCCACACTATACTCCACATCTCGTGACTATATATATTCAATTATAGTTGACATACAATATTATACAACATCAGCTTCAGATGTACAGTGCAGTGATCAAGCCTCTACCCCATCCATGATGCGGTCTCCCTAACAAGACATGTGACCATCTGACACCCTACAAAATATTTACAATATTATGAATTATACCCCTGTCTTTCATATCCCTGTGGCAATATTGTAGTTACCTATTTATGTTGTCTAATCCCTTCCCCTTCTCCCTCATCTCCACCCCCTCCCAACTAACAGCCATCAGTTTTTGCTCTATATCTCTGAGACAATTTCTGTTTCCTTTGCTCGTTCATTTATTTTTTTTAGATTCCACATACAGGTGAGATCATATGGTATTTGTCTTTCTCCGACTGACTTATTTCACTTAACATAATAGTCTCTAAGCCCTTCCATATCGTCCCAAATGGTATGATTTCATTCTTCTTTATAGCGGGGTAATACTCCATTGTGTAAATGTACCACAGTTTCTTAACCCAGTCATCTACTAATGGGCATTTCAGTTGTTTTCAAGTCTTGGCTATTGTGAATAGCGCTGCAATAAACATAGGGGTGCATACATTTTTTCAAATTAGCATCTTGGGTTTCTCTGGATAGATACCCAAGAGTGGAATTGCTGGGTCTGTAATTTGATTCTTAACAGGGCAATGAATAGTGCTGGTTAAAAAACTCTGCAACAGGCAAAACGAACAGGTATTCTAAGCCAAAGAAAACTTGAATAAAGTGAAGGTGTTGAAAAACACCACAGAGTGTTTGTAAGAGAAATACTGTAGCTGTTCAGTGCTGCTGATACGCAAATATTGAGAGGGGGAAAAATGACAAATTAGGTCATAGAGTTAGGTGGGAGTTTCATCTTGTAAAACTTCACACTCAAGGTTAAACATATTGGTCTTTATTCTGTAGTGGGAAAAGAAGTTTTAAGCAGGGATGTGAAGTGGTCAGATTTGTGTGTTAGGTAGGTCATTCTGAGAACTGTGTGGAGGACAGACTAATGGGAAATATAACAGCAGAGGAGATCAGTATGAAGGCTTCAGAGGAATTCATAAAAGAGATGACAAAATCCTCAACTAAAGTAGAAATGATGGAGATGGAGAATCACGTCTATGTCGCAAATCCCTCAGTTCCAAGAAAAATGGAACCCAACCCAAAATGTCACAAGCAACAAAAGACGTGAAAAGCCCAAGTGTAACCACAGATTGATAAGGGGCACTAATGATGTCACCATCACACATTGCTTTGGTTTCATATCCCAGCCATACTTCCTCCAACTCAGATCTATTTTCAGGCATTTTTTTTTTTCTCATAGTGAAAAAGTGGCCACAATAGCTCCAGTGTTGTATCCTCATAATTCCAAATCTAGACAAAATAAGACCTTCTTCTATATATATAAATTTCATAAAAATTTTGAGGTTTTCTTTGGTCAAATCAACAACAATCACATGTGCAACCCTGAACAAATCACAGTGTTGATTGTATACAACGAATGAAAGAAAGAGAATCAAAGAAGACTCGAGTTTTCTAGCATGAAAGATAAGATATATGGAGAATAGTATCAAAGCAGTTTGTGGGAAGAGAGTTCAGTTCTATTATCTTGGAGTGAGATATCTCAATGAACATTCTAAGAAACTTTAGATACAGCTAATAAGATAGGATAGACTGAGATCCTTCCTTCTAAACAAACAATAGAAATCTTATTGTCACTATTAATTTTTTTCCTGGCAGAATAAAAAAGACTGTTAATAAAGAAATGAAAATTTATAAACTGAAAATTATTTAACTTTATTTGAAAATGAATCTTAGAGATCTGGATTGGAGATAGAAATTTAAATATTATCAAACTATATATGGTAATTAGACTTTTATGTAATCACCCAGGAAGAGTGAGAGAAGCATGGTGTATTGGAGACAAAATACTGGTTTATAATAATTATTATTGCACATTCCTATATTTCTGGTTCTTCTCCTGCAACATCTATTTATTTCCTACAGTAACCCTATGAGCTCCATATTCAGTCTGATAAAACCTACATGCGAAAAGATTAAAAATATCACTTGTTTAAACAATTCGTAAATGCAGATTCCAGAATTCAAACACAAGTTATATGATGCCAGAATCTTTTATTATAACCACTCTGAATACCACTTGTCGAAAGAAGCTTACATTTTTGGTATAACTATTGATTCAAAACTTTATTTGCATGCCAGTAGAAAACACTGATACCAGGAAACTGATCTTCCTACTTAAAACATCTTTTCTGACTATATGATAAAAACCTGATTACAGGAAAAGTCACTTCAATAAGCAATGCATTTTGCTGGTCTCCAAATTCTTGCTATATTTTCCATTTTTTGTTCTTTTCTTTCCTAGGTCAGTATTCGTAAGGATATTAAGTCTTAAATTATTAAGTTATTGGAGGAGAGAGAAAGAGCCTCAGTTCATCTTATTTGTCACAACTTACTAAGACACAGAATCACCAACTCATACTGGTAAGTTGAAAAACTGGGGCACACATTAACACAACAGTCAAAACTGCTTGCAGGATATTTGATCACTTGATTCAACATTTTGTTTAATAAAATAAAAGTGAGTCAATGGTATCCTCTCCCTTAACATTGGTAGAAGCTGGCAGGGGTACCTAGGCGGACAGACTATTTACTCAACAAAATCATTACCAATTCTATTTTTGAATGATACAAGAATGAAATATGAGGGGAGTCATGAACAGGTGTGGAATCCCAGAACTGTGAAAAATAACTTTGTGAATTCTTTTATCTTTTTCTAATTTTGTAACAAAAGTGTTATCTAATATAACGGTTTAAAATTTTCACTATTTCCCAATTTGTTGGCTTTTAAGAAAAAAGTAGAGCTACAAATTGGATGTATTTCATTACTTGCTCATTTAGCATTGATGACATAGCAGGAAAAAAAATATGACCATACATATGTAGTGGTAATATTTTCTTCATAAAGTGCAGCAGAGTTGCCCTGGACATAATTCATTGGATTTACAATTATTGAATGTGAACTGATGTTAGCTAATTTTAATCGAAAGGAATATCTTTTCATTTTGGGTGACTGAGAACTGGTTCTTTGTTCCCTGTTGCTTTATATTCCCATCAAGGATGTTTCACTCTCCCTGAGACTGTTCTGTTATTTGTATTCAATCGTGTTAAGGAGAGATTATGCTATTGACCTTCCCATGGACTTCCATGACTCACTGTGACAAAAGCCAGTATTGCATCAAGTGTTGCTGGAATATCCTCTCTCACCTCTCTTTATATTCTTTTCCCCTCCTACATGACATTCACAGGGTACAGAAGGGAGATCTAACTTGGGCTCGCCATATGAGTATACACAGTTAAGTATCCTTGTTGTAAACCCATCTGCTTTCTTCTAGTACTGCTGCCCTTGAGACATGCCTGAACTTTATGATGCGCCTTGGTTTCCCCCACTTTGAAACGATTCCTAATTTTATTCAAGGTCATAACGTAAGAAAGCTGCCTAGGCAGATAGAATATGAACCCCCTGGCTCCTGATCCACTTTTCAGGCTACCATCAGAGGTCTGCTTTTGGATATTTCCTTCTGCTCTTTTCCTGAAGGATTAATGGCAATGTCTTTTGTTAAATGTCAAGGAAATAGATACAGAAACAATACAATTCTGTGCTTTTAAGAACTTACTTTATAATAGGAAATCACTGATTTAAAAAAAAAAAGTTACTGTCCAGTGCTCTAGAGTCTTAGGGCATTGTGACAAAACCTTAATGCTACATTAGAAAATCTGTAAGACTCCAAAGTGAATCCATTCTTGTCAGTAAATATCTTCAGCAATATTCTTTCCACTGATAAATTTTAATAGAATAGCAGAGACTTAGATTATTAGCCAAACATTTTAATTATAATCTGCATGATATTTTACAAGGAGCTTACCAAGATAGTCATTCTTTTCAACAAACTGACTGTCTTCATCCTCAGAGTAGTTTAGCAAAAATAGCCGTAGTTAAATAATCCAAACCCTAAATTATTCTAATCACATGTTCTTATTCATTTGAACTTTATCATGATGATTTTCCCTTCACAAGTGGAAGGAACAGAATGAAATCACTAATGGCAAGAGTAAATCATAAAAGAATCTACACACAAGAAAGATAAGTATGTTAACTGTCAAATACACAGTAAAAATAATTTTCCTAAGCAGGTGGTTATAAAATATCTATTTAAAGTATTGCAACACATTAGAAATTTATTCAAAAATATATTTCTTACTATTGAATACAATAACTTAGTATGTTTTCCTCTGGTACCTGGTCTTTGAAGACTTAGCATGTGGACTTTATTCTAACATATTAAATGCAGCATATTCCATACATAATAATGAGAATAGCAGTTTTAGGAAAATTTTTCTAGAAAGGACCACAACTGTAGCTACTAGCATTTACTGATATAATATTTTGCTAAGTGCCAGACACTGGTATAGGAGCCTTCTAATGTATTTTTTTCATTCAGTCATCAAAACAAAGGAAAGGTCCTGTTTATTTTCCATATTTTTAGAAGTAGAAAATGCCATTTCAGAGGCTAGATAACTTTCCCAAAGCCATTGAGTTTGGAGGGAGGAGAACTGAGATTTGAATAGCTTCTGATTTAAGAATAATAGTTTCTAGTTTTTCAACTTATTGCTAGACTAAGATTGCTATACATATTTTTCTTCACAAAAGGAGGTGATTAAATACTAATAATAATCATAGTACTCACATAAATTAAGGCATAGCACCACCTTTTGGGCACCTGCAGAATAAGAATAGAGTTCCCTAAGCTAATCACCAACAACATCAGCATCACATGGGAACTGCTGAAAGAACTTTCTAGGCCCCGGATGGAGCAGCGCCTTCTGAGGGCTGCCATCTAAGCAAGCTGAAACTTATCTAACTTTTGTCCCCCTACAAATGCTCTGCTTGACCAGAAATGCCGTTTATCCGGTCAGCCAATCCCCAAAGCCAACAGCTCTGGGATTTATATTTATTCCCTTGTTTCTTCTTACCCCAAAAGAGGTTGATTATGTGTCCCCAGCCAATCAGATATTTGTCTCTTCCTTGTTCTATATTCAATATCCTATAAAAGCATCCTGCCTTTTGCCCTGTTTTGCAATTCTCCTAACGAGACAGTCTGCTTCGTGAAGTATTCCATAAAGTTGGTTTGAATCACTTCAATTGCCTTATTTATCATTCCTTAACAGAACTTATCAGACACGCAAACTCTTATGCCCCATTTTAGATCTACTAATCAGAATCTGGATTATAACAAAATCTGTTAGTGATTTGCAGAGACAGTAATATTTGAAAAGAATTATTCTAGCCCTACTCAAAGCTACTATGCTTGAGTGGAGGGAGTAAAGAAATTTATGGGCATTAACTAATATTTGTATTTTTACATTTTATGGAGACTTTTGAGACCATGGAATCTGAAGATAACCAAGGTTTTGTATTCCAGCTTTGCCACTTTTAGCTGTGGGACTTTGGTGGCTGTCACCTACCTTTCTCAGATTCAGTTTCCTCATCTGTTAAGTAGGAATAACAGTAGAACTCAGTTTATAGAATTGATTTACTTTAAACTGGTTAATACAGGTTAGAAGAGGGTCTAATTCATGTGAGTGTTAGGTATTAGCTATTGTTTTACAGGTGTGTTTTTTTTTAACCACATATAATTATGGGGTTGGCATCAAACTTCAGTGATGCAAGCCTCTTCTTTTTGTAAGAGAATAACTAATTAATTAATATCTCCATTATTTTCAATCTTTTTTTTTTAGTTTTACTTCTTTGCCTTGATTTTGTTATTTCTTTTTTTGTTCTCACTCCCTTTTCCTTCCCTCCCTTTTTTCATTTATTTCTCTCTTCATTTTGCAACATTGTATTTGTTTCCCTCTTCCCCTCTGCTCACAAATATCCTTTATGGTGTAAACTTCAGGAATACTTTAAAAAAGAGTGGAACTATTTGGCTCTTATTTATTTCTGTAAACTGAAGCTAGAAGGATAAGTGATGTAGCATACCCCCACACACACACACACACACAATACCCAGTAGTTTAAATGTATTATTCCTTTTAGAATGGACCCTCCTCATTGAAGAGCCTCTGGAGAGACAGCAGAGCAAAACCAATAAGGACCCAGTCTTTGGCACTGGAGATCAGTCATGCATAGTCTCTCTTTATAAACTCTTATTAGCCATGTGGCCAAGAACAGTTTCCTAACCTCTTTGAACATTATTTTACCCACATGTAAACTTGAATAGTTATTGTAAGTGTTGCAAGAGACAATACATGTAAAGTGCTTTGCACAATTCCTGAAACTTAGTAATTCTTTGAAATGTTAGCTCTGTCATCACCATCTTTCTCATTATAAACAGTATTAATCAGTGATACAACCAGAGATAATTTACTCAAAGAAGTGCAAAGCACAAATAAACAACATGAGCTCATCTTAAAACTACTTAGATTTCTGTAGTCTTTTACTCCCACGTCCTGGTCCTCTCCTGAATCTTGCACTTAAAACTCTCCATCTTGCACACACCAGAGCCTTGCACTTTGTTTTCTTTCTTCTTGTATTTCTCTCTTGCTATATGTAACTTTATCCTCTCATTGCAACTTTCTTCCTTTCATTTGTTGTTCCTTCCTAATGTGTTTAGTAATTTTTTTTTCTTCTTTTATATTCTAGGAAATTTGAGTTCTTTTTCACATGTTCCCCTAGGAAAAGAAACTAAAATGATTTTGCATGTGGATCTGGGTCACTGAATAATTTTTTGTGTTCTCCTCTGTAAATGATATTTTTGCAAACTGGAGTTTTTATATTTTAGTGATGTTTCAAATTTATCAGGTAACTAACTCATCTTCAGTCCAATGTGTCATTCATCATACCAATGGCTGAATGGCTTCCATTGGTTTTTGAGTTAAGTAAGGGTCATTTCTCAGTCTTAATGCTTTTGTGATTTAAATTTTGTTTTACTCTTTCTGTGTGATAATATAATGTGGGAGAAGCTTATAAATAAGTTTTTGAGCACATTCAGTAGTCTTTCCAGTAAGTACCTTCATTTTGTCTTCATCCATGTCTATCCATTTGATTTTCCTAAAAGTACTTATATTTTACTATAATTACTTTCAGGTGTGTTCAAGAAAATCTGGTCTTACCCTTCTGTAGATCTAATTCCATTTGTTTCACTACCTAGCATGAACTCTTGATTGAGAGTTTAAATAAATAAGCATCCATTTAAATACACAATTACCTCCCTCCTGTTAGCACTTATGTTTGTATTTGAGTAATTATGGTGAAAATAAAAGTGTTATTTCATGTTACTATAAAAATAAAATATGACTTGAATTTCTATTTAAAATGTCATCTATATTTTCATTAGTACTTTTATGAGAAAAAATAGTCTATCATTTTTCCAATTTGTTCTTTTGTTGCTAATAATGTTTTTTGGAAAGCCCAAAATTAAACCCAAATGGTTTTCTAGGCAGGAAAATGTGCTAAGGATTATTGACATATGCTGGCAAAACATGTGCACAACAAAACAAAGGAAGACTTAGCCTTGGGTTTTGCAAATTCTGTATAGAAGTTCTTCCTTAAGTTATGAAATGTTCTTATGTATATTTAGGGCAACTAGAGTGTAATTCATATGGGGAGAAATTTAACTCTGCTGCTTTGCAGATTTTGCACTCTTGAGTGACCTCTCCTGGCATTTCTCAGATGTAGCTGAAATAAAGAGTGGTCAGTTGGCTGAAGCAGCCACTGCCTTATTCATAGAAAACCACAGTTTAACATTTAAGCTCATATTTTAGGTGATAATGTATTACAATTATTATGAATAATAGCACTTAAAATAAAATTAGAAATTTCTCAATTTCAAAAATTGTCGAGAATGTCTAGAAAGAATGAGTGTCTCATAACTATTCTGTTTCCCCTCTTGCTGCTCCTCTAGGACACGCCACTTCTCAGGTAGCCCGGTTTCATGATCATGCAGGAGCCATCCGCCAGAAGTCTTGGCTATTTTTTTTGCGCCTATCTTTCTGAAGCAAAATGCCACGGTAAGTATAGAGGCCCCAACTTAGCAACACTTCCTGTAAATAAAGGAAGCGGTGTCTCATCCCAAGTGCTTCTGAGCTCCTATGAAAGGCAGTGGAAAATCTGTAGAGGAAATCTTTTGAAATGTAATCAGCAGCCGCCTTGGGTGGAGCTCTGAAATGAGGCCTCACCTTTCTATATTGATTTCTCAGTTGAGGAACTTGAGATCAAATGTCAGTTGGACTATTATAAAATGCTGCTCATAGAAACAAACTTAGGTCTTGCGTGTTATAATTGATTATTTGAAAAACATACGTATATTTCATTCCATGCTTCATGTTCCCAAACACTAATACAGAAAGTGACAACAGATAATGCATTAAAAGTAAAGCGTTTCTTAGCATTGTTTGAGGTTACAAATATTCTTATGCAAAACATTTAAGTGGCTCATTTCTCCACCTATAGCCAAGTGTTCCAAAGAAAGTAAAGGGCCTGCCGAGTGGCCCGTTGGTTAAGAGCTGGTTTGGGACGCCAGAGGGTCCCGGTTCGGATCCCACATATGAGGGCCAGTGACACTGCCCTCTACAGCTAAGATGCTGAACAACAGCTCAACCTGGAGCTGGGCTGCCGTGAGTCGCCAGCGATGGCATAGGCTGCAGCCCCTGTGGCAGTGGGTTGCCATGGGCTAAGCAGCAGCCAGCGTGAGCGGTGGTCCAGAAGCTGGTGACTGATCTGCCTTACCCAGGAAGAGCGCAATGATGGTGCCAACTTGGGCCAGTGAAGCAACATCCTCCACAACTAGACAGAAGAACAAAATGACAGCAACTTGTCTGTTCCCCTTCCCCCAATTCCCCAGTGCTGTTCCCATCCGCCAATTCCCCAATAAAAATCTTTAAAAAAAAAAAAAGTAAAAACAAGGTAAGTTTATTTAGTCTATTATTAATAATGTAATTGAATGAATATAGTCCTGACAAACTAAAGATCTGAGTTAAAATTGGCATTTAAAATTAATTTTAAAATAATGTGATTCCCCAAATTTCAAATTGTATAACTTTCTATATGTTTTACATAATATTTCAATTGTTTAATAGTGGTGAATATACTATATATAGCACCTTTATTTTTAAATATACCATTTAAAGTTTCAGCTAATGATTTCTTTAAAGTTTCATTCATAAACAAGATTGATATAACTCTGGATCATTTGTTAGAAAGAAAGTATATATCTAATTCTATTTATGACAGTTGCCAAGGGAATATTCAGCATAAATATGGACTATAAGAAACTTAAAGCACATAGGACAAATAGGTAAAAGACAAATATTACCTAGGCCAAATTGGAAAAGGACAGCTATCAGCCTTCAAGCAAATGTGTGTTTTTCTCTTCTTTATGAAAATGGAAAACTATGTTTCTTCTTCTTCTTGTTACTACACTCTGTAACCTAACTAGACAGACACAAACACAAAAGTATTAAGGCAGCTTTCTCCAAGACACAGGGTTTGTTGACACCAGAGTCTTAATTCTAATAGCTCAAGTCCAGAGTCTACATATCTATCATAACAACGTCTAAAGGGGTCTTTTACTCAGAATATTTGAAGATGACAAAAAGAATCTTTGAGACCATAGCTCACTCTATGGAAAAAACAAAAAATGTCCACAGGTATGGGTTGTATAAAACTAATAATAATGTTTTTCTCAAGATATACAATGATCTCCTCATTATAACTTAATGATCCCGTCTTTCTCCTCACTGTACTTGATTTAGCATCAGCATTTAGCAGAGTTGGTCATTCCTTCCTCGTGGACAATGCTCTTCGTTTGGATTTTGAGGCACCACACCTACCTGGTTTTTTCCCCTGGTTCACTGGTTGCTCCTTCTCAATCCCTTCTGTTAACTTTCTCATCTCTCTAACCTATAAGTCGTGAGGGCCTTCAGGAATCAGTCCTTATTCCCTAACCTTTTCTATCTACACTCATGCCCTAGGGCATCTGTTTTGGTCACACAGATCTAAATACCAGCTATACTCTGGCAATTCCCTTATGCATATATCTTGTCCAGATCATGCCTCTGAACTTGACTCCTACGTTCAAATGCCTACTTGACATCTTCACTTGTATATCTAATAGGTATAAAAAACTCAACTAGTCCGAAATTGCAATCTTAAATTGTTCTTCCTAATTTCTCTTTCCCCCTGTCTTCTCCATTTAAAATATAGTACCTCTATCTTTCAGATGCAGAAGCCAAAAACCTTGACTTTCCATTTCCCTTATATTCACATCTAATCCATCAGCAAACCCTGTCTGCTTTACCTTCAAGATATATCTAAATCCAACTACTTTCACCACAGCTTAGATTATTTTAATAGTTTTAGAACATCCTCCATAAATTTCCTTTGTCCTTACATTGAACCCAGTTGAAACATATCAGATCATGCAACTTTCTGTTCAATACCCTCCAGTGGTTTCTAAACATTTTAGTCTATCTGAATTGTCCTAAATTTTATTTTCTAGGTTTCACTGTCATGGGACCACATCTTCCGAGTAATGTCTCCATGCTTCAAAGGTGCTCTTGATATCCAGTAATTTTCTTTCACAAAATGGATCATTTTACTTTGTCTAAGACCAGTCAGTGTCTGGTACTGCTTTTATAAAACAAGTTCCTGCTGTTTTTTATGAGTGTCTATTATGATACAGTGATGGGATTTAAGGTAGGATAGGTTTTGAATCTTTGCCTGAGAAGGTACAATTAAATTCCTACATTTATGGTAAAAGCCTATTAGTCTATTATGTTAAGAGTGGAAAAGTAGGGGTGAGAGGATACAAGTGAACCTATAGATATACTGAAACCACTGATATTTGATAGCCCAGGGGCTTCGTGTATAAGAAATTTTTTGTCTGATAAAAAATAGCTCTGTTGGCTAGACAAGGTGGTGAGGGATGCCACAGTTTGGTATCAATCAGTTCTCTAGCCTCTGGCTATGAGCACAAATAGATGCATATGATAGGAGTACAAGGCATAGTCCAGGTTTATTTTACAGACAGTTCTTTTGGTTTCTGATATCAAAAAGCTTTCTACAGCCAGTATTTGTGTTTTGGATTCTAGGTGTCAATGGTGTTTGTGAATTTGAATAACTTCCCTCACTTAGTTATAAAATAGTGCTTGTTAAGAGGGTAGGGGTGAAGCTTAGCATACGAGTATCTCAGTATGGAATCCACTGGTTTTTTTTGAGACCTGGACCGATGGGACACATAAATAGTGTGTAATGGACTGTGATGACTACTTGAAATCTTTCCCCCATACTTATTTTTTGGAACCTATTTTGTAAGTTGTAGGAGATTTCAAACACAAAGTGTTCATAATCAGCCTCAAGTGGTCTGCCTATTGTAGACACTCAAAAAACTATCTTCCAAATGCAAGAATAAAGAGATGAATGTTTGAACGTGTGAATGGATGGGTGAATGAATGGACGAATGAGTGCAAGACTACCTGTCCTCAATGATTTCCCAGTCTATGGAAGGCAGAGACAGCAAATAAAATAAATGTGGTAAGTGGTATTCTGGAGGTAATTCAAATGTAATATAGTGTCACAAAGAATGGATCCTTACTCTCCCTGAGAAAGTCAGTAAAGATAGTCTTCATAGGAGGAGAGCAGAAGTGATACTTTATCAGTCAACCCTATTCACAAATGTCTTAACTTATTTGCCATTCTTAAACAGCATTATTTCATTGTTTCATTAATAGTTTATTTGAGCATAGGCTAAGCATATCTAAGCCTTCAGTGACATTGTTTATTTCACTTATTGCTTCATATTTAAGAAGGCCCCAAATTTCTGCTTAAAAATGCCGTCCCAAGTCATTGGAAGTTGTTCTTCCTGAATACCATTCAAATAGATGATATTCAAATTGAATTCTTTTGAAGAATTATGCTGTCTTTACAGAATGGATTTATTTCTCCATTTACATTTTCAGTGATGCTGTAATACTAATGTCTGACTGATTTCTGAGTTTAAGATGTCAGATGCAGGGTAGCTGAGATGTGGGAGATTTTACAATGTTTTTCACTGTAAAAATGTTATAAACAGACAATGAATTGGGCATCATGCCCATATGAGCAGTAGTATTAAAAAAAAACAATAACCAATAAACATGAGCTTGAATTACCAACATTTGAATGCGCAGAATAGGCATACTAACTCTCTTGAAAAGCATAAACCCACACTGAAACATGGGGAAGCCAAGCAATTTTTGCATATCAGACTTGTGAAAAATTACTAATAAACTAAATCTCATATTAAAAAAGATAATTAAAGGAAACACCTTTGATCTGCAAAAAAAAAATAAATATGAGTAGTAAGTGAGAAGATTGAAAAACAGAAGACCCACAGTTACAGAAAATGAAAGACTTGTTTCGTCTGAGCTTTGCTAATGCCTAGCTAAGTAGGTATTAAACACACTCCTTCAGCTGCGGAGAGTCAAGTTGAACAATGCAGTCTTTAAGAGCTCATGTATGTCTAAAGTTCTGTGACTTTGTAATATAACATACACACAAACAATTTCGCATCAATTTTATCCAGTCTTTAACAAACACATGGGATGTCTCCAATATTAGCTGCACTGAGAGCAAGAAGAGTTAGATTTTTAACATATGTACTGTGTCGTGTAAAAACAAAATCACAAATCTAAAAATAAATTTTCTATTAGATGCCAAATTTGGATTCTTGACTTGTAAAATTTGATTTTCTGCTAGTAAGCTATACTGGCCTAGGGATACAGAATACTTGTGTTTAATAACCAAGCATCAAAGCACTGTGTTTAGAGTAAGTGGGGAGAGAGGTGGTAGATGAGGGTAAAGGGGATCAAATATATGTTGATGGAAGGAGAACTGACTCTGGGTGGTGAACACACAATGTGATACATAGATGATGTATTATAGAATTGTACACTTGAAACCTATATGATTTTATCAACAAATGCCACCCCATAAATTTAATTTTAAAAAATTCAACCTAAAAATAATAAACTGTGTCCAGAGGCCCTTTTAGAAACACACAGGTCACTGGAAAATACCCAACTCTTTTTTGTTGTTTGTTTTAAACTCATAATCAAAACATTTACAAGAAACTAACAAATATTTACAGGCTCTTTTTGGTCCCAGGACTGCTATAATATTGTATTCGGCTTTGTATGAATGACTCCATCGTACTCTCATAATCTCTTGAAGTCGGTGCTGTTATTTTCATCGTTATTTTTATTTTACAGAGAAGGAAAGTGAAGCACATATGCCTAAGGTCATATGGAAAGGAAATAGAACCAGAATTTGAACCAGGCCAACCAAGTTCTACTCTTTTAACCAAAGGTTTCCCCAATTAAAGTTAATGACTTTCTCCTTGTCCTGACTTACCACTTTGTTTATTTTCCTAGTAAGACATTTGTTAGCACTGTACAGTTTTTCATTATGAGTGTGTCTGTTCCCACTATAGCACTCCTACACTTGCCAGTGCTTACATCTTACACATTTTGGGCTTCCCAAACATTTAGCACAACACTTTGTTTATATTTTGTATACCTTCTTCAGAATAGTTTTTCAATAGAAGTTTACAGACCTGATGACTGTCTAAAATCTCAGCTATAGTGCAATCGCTCCTCTTGCGCTCGTTGTGACTGGTGTCTCTCAACCAAGCTTCTTTCTATTCCTGGCATGGAAAACCTGTGAATACATTGCCTAGATTCCCTTTGCAGGTGTGACTACTGTGAGTCAATTGCTGCCAGCGGAGACACTGACAGAACACTGATAGGTAGGAAGAAAGAAGAGGCCAGTTTTCCCAGCTCTGGCAGTGCCTCTAGCAGTGGGTACTGTGGAAGCGGCAGCAGCAACAGCAGCCAAGGGCAGCGTCCTGAGTTCCTGCACGGGCAGCTCTGCTGCAGGAACAACAGCCTCAGTGGCACAGTGATGGTGGGCTATTATCATGGTTAATGACCTTTTACTGTTGCTTTTCCAGTTGTAGGGAGTAGCAGCATCCTGCTGGTCCTACTTTTCACCTCCTTATTAATGCTTTTCAGTCTTCTAGCATCTTAGGCAATTTCTAGTTTTAAGTGTCCTCTGTTTTTTCATTGTCCTGGTTAGATACTGACTTGACACACCTCCCAAGGGATATATACTAGTCTCTGTGGCTGGGTTTAAGTAAACTCTGATCTTTCTGATTCGAATTAGGGAATCCTCCAATCTAAGGCCACCTCTTAGATTACGATACTCCTGTAGATGATTAATCTCAACTGCTATGTATGGATTTGTATTAGTTTAGCTCAAAGGATAACAAGTTCTTGACATTACACCCAAGTTCAGAGACTCCATCTTAGAATGTTACTCAAAATGTTAGCCACAGCATTCAACTGGAGTTGAGATGGGATTCAGCTACCTGTACACAAGATACATTCACTTGTTCAACAAATAGTCATCACACTTCCACAATCCTAGTAGATGTCCCACACTCTTTAAGACTCTAGGAATAGAGTGATGGACAAAAAAAATACTTTGTTTCATATATCTGACCTTCTATTTTGTTGGAAGGTAGATATTAAACAAATAAATAAATTTGTAAATTAAAATTTTTCTATCAATAATCTGTAATCTGTATAACCATTTCAGGTAATTATACAGAATGATGCCTCTTAATGCTGAACAGAATACAAAACTCTATCACATGAAAATGGCGTTTCATCTCTGTGGTCATTCTCCCCAAAATCCATAACCATAGTCTATGAGAAAAACATACAACAAACCCAAATTGAGAGACATTCGAAAAATTTCTGACCAGCATTCCTGAAAACTGGTAAGATCATCAAAACTAAGGAAACTCGCAGTGTACAGGATCCTAACTCTATCATGGTAACTACCCAGTTTTATAAGGGTAAATTTATTACTTTACCAAGACATTTGCTGATACATTAATCCTTTTTCATGGGTGCTGGTGCATACTCGACCAAAAAAAAACAAAAAACAAAAAAAAGACTGAATCAATTCTTTTTACATTTTTTTCAAGACAGCATTTAATAATCAATCAAATGCTTTCAACATTTGAAGTCCCTTGAATCAGCACGTCTCATGCAGTAAACTCAACATCTGCAATTACTGCTTAATCCCAAAAGAACACTCTTAATCAATTAAACTTATTACATTTGAATACTCAATTCTTTCCAGTACACTATTAAACTCATTATGTCAAAATAACATGTTTATGATTAACAGGGCCATTATATAACTTTTCCCAAATAAATCTCCTTGAGTAGTTTTACAAACCTATTTCTCAGGGGATAAGCTAGAACTTTGCAAAAGATTGTCCACTATTTCCCTGGGACAGGTGGTCAAAAAGGACAACACAGAGAAAGTGACATTTGATCTGCAATAAAAGTGATGAGGAGTCTGCCATGTGAAGAGCTGGGGAAAGAAATCCCAAGCAGAAAGAAGAGCTCAAAGACAGAGAGGCTGCACTTATACTGATTCCCTGCCAAAGTACCCTTTATTTATTTACTCAGTTATTTCTTAGTAGCTCACAATATCCTAGACATGGGGCTATACCTTTCACATATTTTTTGCTTAGACTATTGGAGTCACATGTATGAAACAAAAAGAGGCAAATCATAGAATCACAGAGCTGTAACATCCATAAAAATCATACAGTCCAATTTTCTTGTTCTGTAAATGAGACAAATAAGGACCGGGGTGGCTAAAGGACTAAGGTTACATAGTCCCTGGCTCACAGAACCGGATTATTTTACTCTCCCATACGCAAAGTTCAGAACAGATCCACACGATTCAAAGTTCTTACTTTGAATTATTTAAAAGGCATTGGCCACTGTAAATAAAGGTGTGATATATATACTACTCCGCCATAAGAAAAGATGAAATAGTGCCATGTGCAACATGGATGTATATTGAAATTATGTTAAGCAAAATAAGACACACAGAAAAAGTTGAGAACCATATGATTTCACTGATATTTGAGATATAAAACTGAAAACAGGGCCGGCCGAGTGGCTCAGTTGGTTAAGAGCTCGCTCAAGGGTTTGAGCTCTGACCAATAGCGGTTCGAGTCCTGGCCCGAGCTGAGCAGCCGCTGAGCTGCCAACAGGTGGCAGGATGGCTCAGCTTAAAAAGAAAACAACAACAAAAAAAACTGAAAACAACAAAGGAACAAGACAAATAAATAAAGAAACTCATAGACACAAACAATAGTATAGTGGTTCCCAGAGGGAAAGGGGTGTCGGGGGTAGCAGATGAGGGTAAAAGGGATCAAATATATGGTGATGGAAGGAGAACTGACTCTGGGTGGTGAACACACATTGTGATATATAGATGATATATCACAGAATCGTACATTTGAAACCTATGTAATTGTACAAACCATTGTCACACCAATACATGTTAATTAAAAATAGTAAAATAAAAGGCATTAGCGTAAAACAAATTTGTAGTGTGCTTTCATAATCAATTTCATTTCCCAAATGGGTTTATTACCAGCATGTACCCGCTCTAAACTTTGCCATTTAAAAGAGGATTAAACAATGCCATGTTTTTATTCACTGGTAGATTCTAAGAAAGAATAAGTAAATGTAATCTAAAGTTAGAATTGGCCAAGAGAGAAAGCAGAAATAAGTAGATCATTACAACATGAAACACGACTAAAGTTTAAACTAACACATAAACAGAGGCTAAAGTATTTCATGAATAATGCTGACTTTATCACATGAAATGGCATTTATTACATAACCAAATAATATTAAGAAATGTTCTTCTAAGGAATTAGAAAAGAAACGTGGGAATTCTATTTGTTATGCCTGGAGGAAGGACTGGTCTTAAGCTATCACAAACAAGTACTTAGTATCAAAGAGGAAACAGTTTGTACAAATTACAGTAACACTGGAGGATTCTCTGATTCTCGGGCACTTCCTACCATTGTCATGGCCGACTCCTCAGTAAATCAACAGTGGTCAAATATTATGATGAGACACATATCTTTTTGAACACAGTTACTATGGAATTGTTCTTTTCAGGCATATTTTTTAATATAGATTACATTCTCAATAATTTTTCTCTAATAAAGACTTACTTGAAAAGTTAAAAGAAAGACCTTTCTTTACTCTATATTTAAAATTATGTTTATGAGGGACACACACACACACACACACACAGACAGAGACACACACACACACACACATCCATAGTTCAGGTTCCTAGAAAATAGACTCGGAAAAAAAATTGGGTGAGAGTGGTTTATTGGGAAGTGCTCTCAGGAACCACACTTGTAAGAGATGAGGAAAGAATTGAATAAGGGAGATTTTGAACTGCAAGACAATTGCAAGGGAGAACTTGAACTAGGGGCAGCTCTGAAGCTAGGGTGGCCCTTCAGCAAAGTCCCAAATTGAAGGAAGGTGGTCAGACCTTTGCAGCCTCTTAGACGCGGGCTGCCCCATGTGGAGACTGCAAACTTTAGTCAAGGGGGATTCTCTAGGAGGGAAACAGCTGTCACCTATCAGCAAACAATACCCCTGGCAGCTGCAAGAATGAGCACCTTAGTGCTGAAGGAGAGAATCTGGTGGCACACCATGCCATCTACAGTTCCTTCATTTTGTGAGTGCCCCATTTTGTGAAAACATCACAACTTTTAAATTAATTTTGTCAGTGCACATTCAGTTTCCTTCTAGTGTTTTTATTTGCAAACCATACTGCTAAAATATTCTTGCCCATATCTTATGGTGTACATTTTCAAAGGTTTTTCTAGGAATGAGTCCAAAAATGTTTTTATAACCAAGTGTTCAATTATTGTGAATATAGCAGGGAAAATTTTGTCTCTCAGCAACAATTTTAATACACACACACACACACACTCCAACATTTGATATTGTCAAACTTCTTAAAATTTTCCATATCTAGGGAGCATAAAATTGTATCTTCTTGTGTCTTGATTTGCTTTTACCTTGTACATCAGTTTTAGGTATAAATAAATTAATTTAGAATTGAGTCACTCCTAATAAAAATGGCTTCTAAAAATGATCATATCACAAAAACAACTAATTTAAATGAATATGTGTTACAACAAGCTGAGTTTCAATCATCTGGAAAGCTATGGGGACCTGAATGGAGGGTATTTGTTCTCCGAGTCTGCAAAGTATTATGAGAACTTCAAGAACATATTATCCTAAATGATTTATATTTTCCTTACAGTTACCTCAGCATGGTTTTCCATATGCCTATTTCATTCTCTTTTAAATTACATCAGTTCTTTGTTTTTAAAATGTTTTATTTCACAAAGAATTTAAAAGAGTTTAGCATTTTTTTTAACCATTTAAGTTTGATTAAGTGTAATGCTCTGGCTATATAGTATTGAAAATATATTTGGTTTATATCTCTTCATCTCTGTTAATAAATGTTGATATTGAATCTTGAAATTTATATTCAAGGAGCAGAGACTTGTTCTTTCCTTTTTAGAAAACTAACTTTCATAACTAACTAAAGCAGATTAGTTTAACTTCCATGCTTAAATATAGGAGTGAGCACTTTAACTATTTAGGAAATGGAGTTGATCTAGTGCAATATTTGTGAAAACCTGTGGATTTCCTTTCATTCATTCATTCATTCATTCATTCATTCAACCAACTAATATGCAAGAAACTTCTTTTCATTTCATGTGCTCTGTGACAATTTAGGGTCAAAAGAAAGTCACAGTAAATTACTTACACAAACAGTAAGTGTGTAAATGAGTAGAAATTCCTCATACCTCTTTCACACAAAAAAAAAAAATGTAAAAGGTAGGCATACAATTTAGACAAGGCTCATATTCTATTGTATTACCCAATTAACAATTTTATTTAACATATACATATAGCAAACACTAATTGGCCATAATAATCATATGCTCTTCGTAAACTACTTCTAACAACTAACACTGTGTATGATGCATTCAGCTCCCCACATTACTCGCTCAAAACCACCTCCTAACAACTAGATCCTCAACCGTATGATTTGCAATCACACTTTGTGTTGCTGTCTTACACAACCCACTTAGACTTTGTTTGAATATCACCCTCCCCTCCCTTAACCCTTTGCCTGTCTTTCTCAACTGGCTCTTAAATCTTAAGAAACTCTATGAATTATAATTTATTTTCCTTTCCAAATAGAACATTCTCAATCCAACTTGCTAATTTAAGCCTTTGCTGCTCTTCAACTCTACTTTTTTCCTTTTCCCTTCCCCTTCTTCCACCAAGATTTTCTTTCACTCATTTATCCTCTTTCCCTAAATTTTCAAGTGTCCTTTAACATTCTCCTCTTCCAACCTATGTTTCCTGCCTTTCTCTGCATACAGACATCAGGACAGGCCTGTGGCTACTAATTTAAATGTAAGGATGGTAAATCCGTATTTAGTAATGTTACAGTACTCCAACATGTTATTCACTGTTTCTTATATTCCACCTACACAGCTCCAATCCTGAAATATATTTCATTTTTAGAGGGCATCTTCATACAATAGAAAAGACAGAATCCTATGAAATGTAATATTTGAATCCCTCCTTTACCAAACATAATAATATATCCCTATTTAAAATTTAAACTTCTGACTTTTCTTGACTGTGTATATATTAATCTGCTGTTGTGGACAGAGAGGAAACATTTACTCTGATGTTTTGATAAGGGAATATTAACTCTCAAGGGAGCTTCTTTCTTATACTGCTCATTTTAAGATTTACTGCAATAAACCTAAAATAAAGTTATTTTCTATTGCCTCTGAAATAATTTTGAGCATTCAATATGCATACAGAGTTATTAGAATTAGCAAATAAAAATATAGCAGACACAGTTAAAATTTAATTTTAGATAAACAGCAAATAACTTTTCAGTATAAGTATGTCTCAAGTAATATTTGGAACATAGTTATAATAAAAATTATTCATTTACCTAAAATTCAAATTTAAGTGAGCACCCTATGACATACCTGGCAATCATAAAAATATCTATTAATATTTAAAAATAATTGTATTTGCATATTTTAATAATATAGCAAATAGAGGACAATCTCTACCTAATTAATTATCACCAACAATTTCACACATAAATACCTTCCAGGTGATACAGGTTATAACAAATTAACACAACATTAATTAAATTGGGCAGAAAAAGACAACAGAAATAGAAATAAGAGATTGCATGAAATATTGTGAAATTGCGTTCATTCTTAATGAAGTTCTTTCCACTGAACACTACTTTAAATGAATTCATCATTTTCGACTTACAGTCATATTGCTCTTCTCTTGGGTGATTGGACTCATGAAAAACTCTCTCTTTTCTTGTTGCTATGGGCTAAAATTTGTTTTCTACACTGACCATTTCAGTAATTCTATTGCAGAAAAAAAAAAGACTCTTTTTAGTTTTCTTTCATGCTAACTCTGGGAGTAAACAATCACATCTATGTTTTAGATTTATTTATTTTTTTAATTTATATTGATTAATAAGGGCAAACAATGTAGTACCCTGAAATTTTTCTGGGTCACAGATACTTTTCAGAAGCTGATTAAACTAAGGACTTTTTCTCAGAAAAATGTATGTGTACACAGACACACAATAGTTTTTATTAAAATTTCGGAGAGCTTACAGATCCTTTGAAGATTAACCATGGACCACAGCTGAAAACCTAGAAAGTCTGTGTTTTATAATAGGTAATGCACTTAGCATTCATAATGACTCACAGGGTAAGTAAGTACTAAATATGTTTAAATTCTACTTTCACCTAATTTTTTAAATCAATAAATGATTCCAAATGTAAAGTAGCTCACATTTATACTGTACAGATTTAATTTTTTTTTAATTTTCCTAATTGAACAATCCACCTAACTTTACAGGTGTATCTCAAAAGTATTATGAGAGAGTAATGGATTTACTATTTTGAACTTTAGTAATTCTTAATGTATGTATATTTTATCTAAGTATAGGAGTAAGTTCTCTAAAGGCTGGAACAATATCTCACATGCTCTTGGTTAGCACTGGCAAAATCATCCTAACTGATTTAGGGAAGTAATTATCAGCCAGAGTTTCGCTCTCCATAACCTACTGAGTAATAAAGACATTTAAATGGAGCCATTTGGCTACATTGCAATAATGCTGCAAACAATGGAACTAGTCTTATAACTTTATTCATATCGTTCTAAAATGTTTTATATTGTTCTGAAATGTTTTTAATTTTAAGTTTGATTTACTTTAAAAAATGAAATTAAAAATAGTCAAAATCATAATATCAAAGAATGTGATGGTGGTTGCAAAGGGCTAGGGGAAGGGGAAATGAGTTACTAACAGTATAAAATTTCAGTTAAGCAAGGAGAATAAGCCCTAGAGATCTGTTGTATAACAATGTATCTCTAGTCAACAATACTATATTTTACATTTAAATTTTGTTAAGGGAGTGGCTCTCACATTGTGTTCTTACCAGTATAAAATAAAATTTTAAAATACAAAAAAAATTGAGTTTTTATTTTCTCATTGCAAAATGATTTTAAATTTAGGTACCAATTATTTTGTTATTTGATGGTAATACATTTACCTTCCCATTTCTTTTTCCTTTAAGATAAAAATAAAGATCACTTGGTCTCAGTCGAATGATGTAACTAAAAGCACACTATCATCAAGAAACCTAGAAGGCCTGTGACACATTCTGGAAACAAACAGGTAAATTTTTTTCTACAATGTTTCCAGAAGATTGGCATAGGAAATAAAATTTGAAGGAGGCAGAAAGTACTTTCGGGTTGCTTCTATTTTTCAGGAGACTCTTTTGCCCTTTGTAGCTGAGACTACCATGGTATAATATAGCTGCCCCCAAATATGATATATAGACACCAAAGACGAAGGTACTCCAAGAAAATGTCTGTTCCCCTATTCAGGCACATAAATATTCAGCCTGATGGTCTAAAAGCTTCAGGTGATCTGGGAATCCTCGCCTCTCTACATTAGATGACACCTATACATGGGAACGGCATTGTGAGAAACTTAAAGGAGTCTGTGATCCAGAAAATATAAAGATTAGGGCCGGCCGAGTGGCTCAGTTGGTTAAGAGCTCGCTCAAGAGTTTGAGCTCTGAGCAACAGCAGCTCGAGTCCAGCCCGAGCTGAGCAGCCGCTGAGCTGCCAACAGGTAGCAGGATGGCTCAGCTAAAAAAAAACAAAACAAAAACAGAAAATATAAAGATCAAATTTTTTAAATGCCTCGAGGTAAATTTCAGGACAGCTGAGCTCATTTACCACATCAGGGTGTTACTGAAGTGCTATACGAACCACACAGACATTCTGCTACTGGGACCGTCGCCTAATCAAAAGTCATTCAGAGATCATTTTTGTCTTGAATGTTTTATATCATGTGTACGCTCTAGATTTTCTATTTTAAGAGAATGTTTTAAGAATACCATCTAAATGTGATATTTTATATTTAATGTAGAAAATAAAAATTAAAAAGCATTGAGCCACTGTGTTTAACATAATGTATATTTTCTGATGTGTAAAATTGCATGTAATTTTAGACAAAATTTCATTATCACACATTAAACTTTTGTTACAATGCACAACACTCAATGATACTGAAACACTTGGAAAGCTAAACATCAATGACCTTCCTATGAACTTGTTAAAGAAATCATGTTGTAATTCAATATGAAAAGTTGATGACAGGATATTTATTTGCTGTGGTGAATGAAGAAAAAAAACATTTAAATTGGAAAAGTTAATTTATTTAATACAAATGGTCAAAAATTTATTTTAAATAGGATAAAATTGGTCATTCCTAGAGTTGAAAGGCTCTAACATTTAAAAACTATATTTATGTAGCCCCTATATATATGTGTGTGGGTGTATGTATGTGTGTGTGTGTGTGTATATGTATATATATATATATATATATATATATGAGCTATATTAAAATATAGGTTAAAAATCTATATACTGTAATACAGTTGTCATAAAAACTGTTTGTTTACTTGTGTTTAATCCAGTGCTTAAGGACAATTTATGAAACTATAGATTCTGTACTCTACCTATTGGTAATTCAAGAAAATATAACTATATTTTACATTTTATTACCACCAAAAGAAACCCTATTAAATATCTATTTTCAAAATAAATAATAAAGAAGTCAAAAGTAAATATCCAGATGTGCCTTATACACAATTTTAAAAGCCAGATATCTATTTCAAAATTTTGGTAATTTGTAAACATATAACTTTACATATGCATACTTTGCATTGTCTCTTTTGTTTATTAATGAGTCACTCTGTCATCTAGAAAAGCATCTTGTATAATACCAAGCACAACTGGAAAAACATTAGTCTATTACACAACAATATAGAAGCAGGTGAGTAAAATAGTTACAGAAAGAATAAAAAGGAATTCTTAATAACACAGATAAAAGCTACTCTATAGGATATGGGATCAACTATCTATTAATCCTTTCCTTTCATTGCAGTTGCCTGTGGAAAACGGCTACCATTCATAAGGATGTAGAGCTATAAATCACAAGAAATAGGAAACGTACCTTCACACAACTAAAACAACACAGTTACAATAATAATCTTTTAAGAATGAATGGTCCAGCAATTTTTACAGACCTATAAACAACTGAAAGCATTAATAGGCATTGTCTTCCTGCAGAATTTCCAGTTAAGATTCCAGCTGGCAGCTTTGAACAATGATTAAGTTTGTCCCTTTGCAGTGATTCACTCTGGTACTCAAAGGACATAAAAAGGCCACCACTGGATTTCTGTGTTTACATAGAGGACAATCAAAGGGCACTGTCTCCTCTGTGCACCTGGCTGTTCCTTACTTGCAGATTTCCTTGCCAGTGAATTAAAAAAGGTAAACTGGGTAACCTACAAGTCCCACAAGTGCAATATACTCAAACACATTGAAACTGAATGAACCATTTTTCCCCAGACACACTGTCCTGTTAGTCACACAAGCCAGAAACCTGATAGTAATATTATGAGTTAATAATAATAAAAGAAACGACTGCCCTGTAATGATGTACCAAAAATGAATGCCACAATATTTGCAGCATGAAATAAGGTCATTTCCACCTGTTCCACCCCCAGTGATTCTTTCATTCTATTAATCATCACTGTAATACTACAATAAATTGTAGTAGAAATAGCCTAGATTTGGGGATGAGATTTGTATTTCAACCCTAGGATTGCCATTTAATAGTTTTGTATTCTTGGTAAACTATTGAACCTTCCCAAGTTTTGATTTTCTTACATATTTACTAGAAAAACAATACTAAATGTTTAAGGGTAATATAAATGTTTATAATCCACCTAGCACAGAGCCTGACACATAATAGGTGCTCTTTAAATAGCAGTTGTCTCCTGTATTAGTCAGCCCAGGCATACTAGCCTGTCTAACGGCAGCCAGGGTGATGTAGAAGCCTGTTCTTGCAAGTGGGATAGATAAGTGTAGTCAGAGGTTTACCTGCCAACCTCAGATGTGAATAAGATTGATCTGACTGCAGACAGGGTACTCACTTCATGACATAAATATATAGTGGTTCCTAGAGGAAGCACTCTTCTATTAGCCGGAGTGATGGGTAAGGTGCAAATTGGATATGAAGCAGAAATGTTTGGGGGGTGAAAAATACGTTGTGTAATAAAATGATGGATTCATCACAGTTGCTTTTGGTTTTGTTTGTTTTTTAATTGAGGAACAGTGTGTTTTTCCAGGGCCCATCAGCTCCAACAATCTCGTTGAGGGCGCTGCTCAGTGACCCATGTGGGGATTGAACCGGCAACCTTGGTGTTGTGAGTACTGCGCTCTAACTAACTGAGCTCACCAGCCACTCCCACAGTTGTTTTGTAAAGTTCCTGACTTGAAATCTCTTTAATTGATCATGTGGCTTTTGGATTTTGTTATTCTTACAAATGAAAAAAAAATTTTTTTGGTTCCACCCTAAAATATCTGCACCACTAACCTATTGTAAAACAGCAGCCATGGCCTTGTTGTTTTCCTGACTTCTTTTTTGCCAACTTTGATTTGAAATAGCTAAAGGTTTCTAAGAGTATACAAGGGTCAAAGAAAGAGTTCCCCAGGATATTAAGAAATATTGCTGTAATTTGAGCTCAGATTGCAGAAGCCTTATTGTGATGGCTCCAGATGCCCTGGCCACGTCCCCGAGCCCCAATAACCGTGCTTCACAAACTGAATTTGCTGAGCACTTTTGATTAATGATTTAGGTCAGAACTGGTACTTTATTTAACAGGCTTAACTTTTCCTTTTAAAAAAGTTATAACAGAGATTCCTTGAGTTAAACCAAATATTTTTCAAAGAAATTTTTAGGGACTACAAAAAACAAATAATTGCTAACATATTGAGACCATGATTTGAAAAATCATGTTAAGGTTTTGTCTGGTTTGGAGTTTCCTTGGTAGAAACTTCTGAGGGATGTTTGATTAGAATGAGCCAGTGTTGTTTACTTTGAACATGTGAAATGATTTTATCTTGACAGTATATGTGGTTTCACATAAAGAAAATAAAGAAAAAGGGAAGATAAAGAAATGCTTAATGGAGAAAGGCTTAAAACCAAAGGTCAACTGTTGTTCTTCATGCCCTCCATCGCCTGTGAGGCCTTTGGAGTAAGCCTTACACAGAGGGTTCCTAGAAAGGCAAGCAGCCGGTGTGCAAATGTAAGCATTGAAGTGAAAGATGACTTTGTTTTTCTTATTAGTTCCATCAGCATCCGAAAGGACAATCCTCATTTATTCCTTAATTTTTATCTTATTGTTTTAATTTTTTGAAAATAAAAGGTTTTCCTTTGTTTGCTGTGTTGCCTAGGGAGGTGGGTGGCAGAAGAGGAAATGTGAACAAAATGAGAGCTGTGGAGAAGAGAAATGGAACTCATTATTTTCCTGTTAATTCAGAAGCCTAAAAATACATGACAAAAAAAAAAAATCAAAGTTCAAGGGGAAGGTCAAATTATTATCCTGAGGTTGTAGCAGCAAAAAGAGACCAGGGTAAACTTGGGTAATCCAAGCATTGAATACACATTGAATGCACATTCCTTTTCTTTCCACTAATAAATGAAGTTATAGAGACTTTATGCTGGAAATTTTTTCAGACTATTATATTTCTGATATCTAAGACATGCATTACAGTTATTTGTTTCAATTCTCTAGCTATATACTGACAATGGGAAGTCTAACTTATGACTAGAAAGGAGTGACATTTTTTAGCTATTATGAGCCAGTCAGTTTGCATACTCTTCTTTTACCCTGTGAAATTTGTTATTTATGTTCTAAAAACAAGAAAGATGTAAAAATAACATTGGTGCAGGCTGCATTAGAGAGGCAATGTTAATCTAGTACGAGATTCTTTTGGAGTCAGACAGACGTATGACATAATCCTCAATGTTGATTACTACCTGTGTGATGCTGGGTAAATGATTTACCTTCTCTAAGTCTCAGTTTCCTCTTGTGGTAAAAAGGTATAACAAAACCCACCTTGAGTTGTTCTCAAGATTACATGAAGTAATGTTAGCACAATGTTATAACTAGTCTTTGTTCTATTAATTGCTATTGTTATCACTACTATTATTATCACATCCATAGGTCTGTGTGATTCTAGCATTCTTTCCTCTACCACTCTGGCATTTTTCAAATTCAATTCCTGCATTGATATTTTGATATTGTATTTCTATACTATACCAGTTTATCATGAAACAAACTTGCTTCCTGAAAGAATAGTAGCTGGAAATCTCCTTGATCACTGTTCAGAGGTAAATCTTACAGCCCTGGTCTACAGGTATGAAAACGAAAAATATGGTACCCTTATTCTAACTTATGGGCCACAGTAATTCTCAGAGCTGATCCCAGGTAAAAATGGGAAAAACAAAATTTCATGAACTTTTCCCATATTTTCTGATATTCTTCCTTTTAACTATCAATGATGACTTGGTGTTTCTTGTCTCGTTATGGCATAACATACAATTTAGTAATTCTCTGATACTTCTCATTTAAACTATAGTATAAATTTATATTCATATTTCATTAACTTCTGTAAATTTTTAATAGTAAGTGTTACCTATACTTGTATTTTTTTAAAAGCCCTTATTTCCCTTTAATGAAATTACAGTCAATCATTAAGTATGAGGACAATATATTTGCTTATGCAAAAAATCAGATACAATCACTCAATGAAGGTGAATTCTTCAAAAGTGCCAGTGTCACAACAATCAGTAAAAGTTTGAAGAACTACGTATTTCAAAATAAAGGAGATCAGGGGATCAGAGTGGTAGAAGAGGATAAAGGAGTTAAAATATATGGTGACAGAAGGAGAATTGTCTCTGGATTGTGAACACATAATGCAATATATGGATGATGTATTGCAGAATTGTACACTTGAAACCTATATAACTTTACTAACCAATGTCACCCCAATAAATTTAATTAAAAAATAAAAGTAAAGGAGATTAAATAAACATGACAATAATTGACAAGACTGATCAAGACATTTTTCAGAAAAAGAATAGAAGTGAATAATAACCAAGGATTTGTTTAAGATTTACCATAATAATACTAAAACATATATATATATATATATATATATATATGTAAAATCCTGCCAAAACTTCTAATCTAGAAAATGAGATACATAGACATAGACAATTTTATTTATAACTTCTAACTTACTTCTATTTACTTATTCTTAACAATTATGTTTAGATCACTCATGAAAGTTTCATAAAACATTAAACAACTAACCATCATCTTAAGTTATCTTTCTTGCTGATAAATTCTGTAACAGATAACATGACCTCATTTGACTTTTAGTAAACTTAGGTAGAATAAAAGTATTCTATTTAATTCTAATAAGTCTAAATATATACCTGTTTTAATTAAACTAACAAACTTAAACTAGATTTTCTTTAGCAAAGATTATACTAGATCATGTGAAGTTGAATAACATTTAGGGTAGTTCTATATTTCTGAGCATATACTTGACTAATATAAACACTTAATGTTGTTTAAGTCAATTAAATAGAACTCTTTACAAGTTAATTTTGGCAACACTATCCAAAAGTAAAAAAAATAAAAATTAAAAAATCATATTTATAACATACATACATAGACATAAACATACAGACAGAGGTAAAGATCTAGCTTTAGAAAAAAAAATTAGCCATGAGACAGGTACAGTAATTCAAAATTCACTTATTTATAAAAGAACAGCTGGGAAAACACCCAATCAGAACAGCAAAAAAATTTCTAAAACTGAGGGTAGTTTAAGAGACCTCTGGGACAATATCAAGTGTAACAACATTCACATCATAGGGTACCAGAGAGAACAGGGAGAGCAAGGGACATAAATCCTATTTCAAGAAACAATAACTAAAAACTTTCTTAACTTGGAAAGGAAATAGACATACAAGCCCATGAAGCACAGAGAGTTCCAAACAAGATGAACCCAAACAGGCCCACACCAACGCACAATATAATTAAAATGGCAAAGTTTAAAAACAAAGAGAGAATCTGAAAAGCAGTAAGAGAAAGGCAACTCGTAACTTATAAAGGAGCTCCTATAAGATTGTCAGCTGATTTCTTAACAGAAACTTTGCAGGCCAGAAGGGATTAGCATGAGATATTCAAAGTGATGAGAAGCAAGGTCCTACAACTAAGGGTACTCTACCCAGAAAGGCTATCATTTAAAATCAAAGGACAGATAAAGAGCTTCCCAGACAAGAAAAAGCTAATGGAGTTCATCATCACCAAACCAGTATTACAAGGAATGTTAGAGGGCTTTTAAAAGGAAACAACAAAAAAAAGTTGGGATAGCAATACACCAGATAAAATAGACTTTAAAACAAAGGCTATAACGAGAGGCAAAGAAGGACCCAGTAATCCCACTTCTGGGTGTTTATCCCAAAAAAACCCAAAACGCTACTTCGAGGAAATGTGTGTATCCATATGTTTGTTGCAGCATTGTTTACAATAGCCAAGAAGTGGAGGCAGCCTGGGTGCCTGTCAATGGAAGAATGGATAAAGAGGAAGTGGTACATATATACAATGAATATTGCTCGGCCATGAAGGGAATGGGTTCTTGCCATCTGCGGCATCATGGATGGACCTGGAGGGTACTATGCTAAATAGAGTGTCAGAAAGAGAAAGACAGATGCAGTGTGATTTTACCTATATGTGGAATCTAAAGAATAAAATGAACAAACAAAACAGAAATAAACTCATAAAGAAAATAATTTGCTGGCTGCTAGTAGGAAGGAGGGGGTTAAGGGATGAAAAAAGTGGAAGGAATTAAGAAGTACAAATTGGTTGTTACAAAGCAGTTATGGGATGTAGGATATAGCGTAAGGAATATAGTCAATAATATTGTAATAACTGTGTATGGTGTCAGATGGGTACTAGATTTGTTGGGGTGATAGATGGGAGGGGTTGGGGAACAGGGTGAAAAAGGTAAAGGGATTAAGAAGTATAAATTGGTAGTTACAAAATAGTTAGAAGGATGTAAGGTAAAACATATGGAATACAGTTAATGATATGGTCATAACTGCATATAGTGCCCAGTAGGTACTAGTCAGGTGGATCACTTCTTAAATTATATAAATGTCTAACCACTATGCTGTACACCTGAAATTAATGTAAAATAATAATGAATGTCAACTGTAATTGAAAAAAGGTAAAAATGGGGGAAAACATGAAGGGGAATAAGAGGTCCAATTTTTCATATATAAAACAAATAAGTCATGTGGATGTAATATACAACATAGGGAATATAGTCAATAATATTGTGATAGTGTGGTACAGAGTCAGATGGTTGCTGGACTTAACATGGCGAGCACTTCTTTAGATATACAAATGTTGAATAACTATGGTATACCCTAAAACTAATATCTTATTGTATGTTAGCTATATTTTTAATAAAATTATTTCAAACAAGAAGAGCTAGAACCAAATTGTATTTTTGGCAGATGGAATCAGGGTTATCTGCTGAGATGGCTTGAACTTTTTACTAATATTTGTTGAGAAGAGTTTTGAGATCTTTTCATTTGCCTAGTTTCCAAATAGGCTTTTCCCTTTTATTGCCTGCTAAGAATTACCTCGCTGACGTTTGCATTCTAAAGAGAAGGCTTAGTTAAGAGTTCCCAGAGAAGACCAGGTAGAACATTTACAATTCGAAGGCATAGGGAAAGAATATAAGTTTCTCCAGAGAGAACTTATGTTTCCTAAGGCCAGAGTTTTTACAATACCTACAAGCTTTTTGAGATAAAGAGGGGAAGTTCGGGGTTGGTCAAAAGGATAGAGGGGCTTTGAATTGCTTCCAGAGCGGCATTTCTGTTCTTGTAAAGACTCAACTTATAAAACACAGACAGTTGTTTTTAATTCCTCAGATACTTGGGTTGCACCCTGAATGACATTAAGGGGCAGACCCACCCATCCAACTGCATTTATTCAGTTTGCTTCTTTGTATCAGGAAGATCTTTAACTAAGATGGAAATCTAGATTTAGAGATTTGTCTTTGGAATGTTTTTCTTTCCCTCTGGATACATTTCGTTTAGAAGAGAAGGCATTTAAAAAAAAAAAAAGTTCCCATCAGGTTCTGAATATCAGCTTCCAATTTGGCCAACTTCTGGTCATAGAGCTACTTAAAAAACCTTTTGAATATCTTGTTATGTTTCAGCTGGAACAAACGGTAAATATTCCCAGTGGCACTGAACAAGCCCATGGACCCAAGAGGCATCTCCAAAGACGGTGTAAAAGATACTACCCTCCAAAGATTCAGAGATACACCAAAAAAGAGTCAAAAGAAAGGAAGATTTAGACAATTCCCTCTGAAAGCTGGCAACATTTGGTAGGACTCTTGCTGCAAACACAGTTCACCCCACACTTCCGCCGAGCCATATCTAGGTACCTCTTGTGTCTATAATTTTTTATTAGCCTTTTGCAATAAATCTTTCAATGAAGCTATTCTGGATTCTTGAAGCCATTGCAGGCTTCTGTATGCCAATTGAAATAGGTATTCTGTTCTGTTTGTTCGACTTGGGAGCCTTACTTTCAAGTTCACTTTTTAAATGAAACATCTTTTCTAATTAAAACTTCATCCATAACGACTATTGTAATTCTAAGTTGTCTTAGTAAGATTTTGCCTTTTTTGTAGATACCTACAGTTTTTGGGACCTCTGTTCTTAGACAGAAAATAAGCAGGGGAGCTGGAAGATGGCATGCTCAATTCTTTGAAACTTGAGAATCCCATTTCTTTAACGAAGCCTTGGTTCTCTTGGAGTCAAATGAATACCTAAGAGGGATGTGCTGCTGGGCTGGGGGATTTTGTGGTGTTTTACAGTGCACCTTATTGCATGGAAATTTTCTTGAGGATGGTGGGTGATGTAGTATTGATCTAACCCATTCTATAACTAACTTATCCTAGCACAGGGGACTTAGAGGTAGGTGGCAAATGCTCTGTCAGCTCTTAAGTGCTTGACAAGTGCCCACAGATTTTGCAGTTTGGCTTTCAAAATTCCCATTAGCAATAAATCTATTATTCCTTTCAGGAGAAGATTTCTCTATAGCAGCAGCAGGCACCCTGATGGTTTTGAATAGTCTGATTTTTGCCTACTCAGATTTTGATGTGCTATTAGTTAAATAAGTCAGAATTTCTTTTCTTAACTTAGTTTCCCAGTTTCCCCAGTGGTGTGTGCTGTGGACTTACCTGGAGGTTTTGTGGGTCCTCTAACAGCTTCCATCTTGCTTTCTTTAGGTTGAGGGGTACCTGTTATTTTCCCTTGAAATAATCCTCCTGAATTCAATCAGACTTACAGTTTCTGGCTGCCTGTGCACAGTTCCTGATACCTGCAGGACCTCCCAAAGGCATCTACCTTGATGAGTTCAGCCACCACACCAAAATACTGCAACCCATTAAGTCTCACTGTGGAAATCTGGAGTCTCTCACACCCCAGTTTTCCACCCAGAAGGACAGGACAAACAAACTTGAAAAATTCAGAAGGCAAAATAAGCAGAGCTGGATCTGAAAGAAGCTTACCAGAGATCCCGCAGAGGGGCAGAAGGGGCAGTGAACCAAAAACGTTCTGTGGGTGCCTTCACTTTCATCTAGGAGTTTTCCTCGAAATCCTCAGCAGGGGTCCTCAGGTCCTATATTGTCTCTGACACTGTCAAATGACAAAATTAAACAATTTAGTAGTGAGTCCGATGTCCTCTGTTGAAGGGAAAGCAATCATGTATTGGAAGAATAGGGTGCCTCACAAGCAATGGAACTCTGTTTCCCCTAAGGTGACTTTATAAAACTACAGCAGACTGTATTTTGAAAACTCTGTGTTCCAATTAAAAGAGATGTTTGAGAGAAAAAGGAGTTGTTCGCATACTGTTAGTCATTTCAAAAAGTTGACTTTAAATATTAAGAATGAAAGTATGTGTGAGCATAGAACATAGATTTAATGTAGAGTGAGAAGAGTAAGTAAGGAGATAGGATGTTCTTCTGTCCTGATGTGGTAAGATTTGGACAAGTGAGCAAGGAAGGGAAAATTGGAAAGAACATGACAGTGATCATAATTTAAATACTGATGAGTCTCTGAGAATGACCCTAATGACCTAAACTCTAGGCTGTGCTCTGGCAGGTAACTGAGACAATAGAAACCTTATGAAGAGATCTCTCCCTCAAATGGTTAGAAGAATCCGGAGCAGACGGACTATATAGCTTAGCATCCCAAATTGTTCAAGAGACTGTAGTTTTATAGAGAACCACCATTTACATCATGATTTCTGAGCAGAATAGAAAGGCTTAGAGACGTATAAAGGCAGAAGGACCTCAAAAGTAGCAAGGGGCCGTGGCTAGGATTTTCTGCTTCCCCTTCACCCCCACGCCCCACCCTCCAAAATGCATGGAATGGCTGAGAGGATTAATGAGCGGCAGAAGATTTGAGGTTAGGATGAGAAGGATGAAGTATCCCATGGAGGTATTTGTTAATTCTTTAAAAGTGTCTGAAAAGGTAAGAGAAAGAACAAAAAGTATAGCTGACAAGCTAAGAACCTGAATACAAATTTTTTTAAAGAAAACTTTTGGCAGTGTCATAATGTTAAAGACAAAAATTAGATCCCAGAATCAATCAAGATAGAAGGATCCTATTGTACATTATAAACCCTGAGTATTTAGTTTGTATTCCCAAAGGCATATACTCTAGGAGTAAATGTGAACTGTAAACAAACTAGCTCTCACCTTTGAATCAGCTAAAAGTCTATCTGGATTAAGCTGAACCAGCTACAAGTGAACTACCTACCAGAGCAGAAAAAAAATTTTCTCTGGAGAAAGATAATATGATCTAAACAAATAACATCTCATCTAACATTTTTCATATATAATATGTGGCATTCACTAGAAAAGAGGCAGTAGGAAAAAAAAAAGAAAGGAAAAATTGACTGAAAATAAATTGAAGAGAAAAATTAGCTAATAGAAACAGACCCACCAGAGACCCAGATATTGGAATTTGGAGACAATAATTTCCAAATAACCGAGATTAATATGCACAAATATTAAATGACAAAATAAAGAACTTAGCCAAGAACTAGAACTATATAAAATAATAACATAATTCTAGAATCGAAAAGTAAAAATAATTGAAATATGTTTTCTAGGGGATTACACAGCTCTGAAGAGAGAAGCAATGAACAGAAAAAAATATATATTCAGACTGAAGCACAAAAAAATAAAAGAATGGAAAATGAGAAAAATGTATAAAGATATGTGAGTCATAGTGAAAGGGTCAAGCAATAGGTATTTGGAGTCCTTAAAGGCAAGGAGAGGAAAAATGAGAGAGAGGCGATATATGAATAAAGAATGGTAACAGAATTTAAAAACTGATAAGTACTTCAGAGACCACTACAAACCATAGCACGATACATTCAGATAAAACCAATTTTTGGCACATCATGGTTAAAATGGATGAACATCAAATAAAAAAACAAATTTGAGTAAACAGGAGGTACATAAGAAGAAAGAAGAAAAAGCAAAGAAATGCTTGGTTAACACAAACAAGTTGGAAAATACAAATTAGTAATTATAACAAATGTAGCTTGATTATATCATCCATTAAGACAAAATTTGTCAGACTGAATTTCTCTTACATGCTCTACCAGACACATACTTAAAAAAAAAAATGTTACACAGAAAGTGGGAAGGGGGAAGCTATGCCAGGTAAATAATAATAAAATGAAACTTGGATAGCATGAGTAATATTTTAGTAGAGAGAATTGAAGAAAAAATCATTTTAAACTGGAAGTTTCTGAGTTATAAAATAAGAGTTTTTAGCTACCACACCAAAATGTGGGTTCCTTTTTAGTCACAGAGAAATTAACCCAATGGTTTTAAACTCATAGGATTCTCAGTAAGAATTAAAGGTAAAAAGACCAGTGATAGACATATGTCAGAGGAGAATTAGCATCCAGGCATTAAACACAGGCTAAATTTTAACAATGAGTTAATACCTGTAAAACAGTTAAAATAGTGACTGTCATCTAATATCTGTTCAGGAAGATTATGTATTGTTGTTGTTAGAATATCATCCCCTGGGATAATATTTTCTAGACTAAATATCCTACTTCCAATATCTTACTATACAGCAATTAAGGATTTTTAAAAATGTTATTGTATTGCCATTTATTTCCATGTATTCCAAAATGTGATGAGATACGGAATGTAGTTCAATTTCATTCAGAGCTTGGAACAGAATACTGAATAAGATGGCCCTTTGAAATGAAATGATTAATTCTTGAAATACACCGTTCAGGCTGGCTTTCTAATGCAGACTTTACAATCTCCACTTTACAGATGGAGAAATTTGGACTCAGAGAGATCAGGTGATTTGTCTAAGTTCACCAAAAAAGTAAGGCCAGACCTGAACTGATTATCTTCTAAGTCCAGGGACCTTTAAGTACACTCATCACTAAAATATAAGTAAGTCCTTAACTTAGAGATAAGTGGCTATCATAAATTATTATGATATAAAAAGAATGTATCTACAATTGGTTGATTTTCTATACATTCCATTTGAAACCAATAACATTGTCAAATTAGACATGTCCTGCTTATGAAAAATAATCCGACATTTACTAGCTCATGTCATGTGATGGCATTTTATCCCTCCCACTTCCTCTCCCAGTTTGCACATCTAGCATTTCCCCTGCCTGCACTGAAGTTCATACCATGTTCTCAGCAATGATTCAGAAAACAAAGTCAGGGCATATTTATCTGGAACATGACAATGAAAATGCACACTGGAGCTCACCCAGCATTGTCCCAGGAGGTTTTTCTCGTATTTATTTTATCCTTTTTAACCTCACTATTTACATTACCTTTTCAGTGGATCAGGCCCTCTTCAGTATCCACTTCCTCAGATCAGCTCCACCACCCCCTTCCAGTTTAATATTCCCAAACTACCCAACAAAAGACAGCCAATTCTCCATAGTGCCCCTAATATTTTAGCTCCAGCTGTTTGGTTCTAAATGGGAATTCCTATACAAATATTGCCCTTTCTGCTTCTTCTTGAGCTACTCAGTCTGTCAGAGGAAGAAAATTTTACAATTGTTTTGGTCAGTGGTCAGTTGGAGAGACACAAGTGTCTATCTAGGTAGTGTAAAGCCCAAGAGATTTACTATGGTGTGCTAAATGGCTGAGTGCATTCTTAGGACTGCTGAGGGAAGTGCTGAAGTGGACCGTCCATCACCGCCTTGATGTGGAGAACCCTGGCTCCAAGTCCACACTGCCACAACGGACTACGGCTGCAATCAAGAAGCCCATTACCACTGCCCAGGCCTCAGCACCACACTGCGACTGTTAGATTCACAAATTTGATTTGCCATGTGCTATCTCTCAACACCCTTGAGACCAGTGGCAGGACCCTGGGACCTCTGCCAATATGGCCTAGGAAGGCGGGAGGCAGGGAAGCAGGGAGGAACATCACTTTGTGATTGAGCCTGGCAACAGAAACTACAGAATCAGGCCTTCCAAATCTTTCATGCAAGCGTATCATTGATCAAAGGTAAATTCTACTAGCACCCTCGTGGCAAAGGCATACGACAAATGTAGCTTTTAGCTTTCCAGCTTCTTTACTACAGGAAGCACATTTGTAGAAAAGTGGAATCGATGTTCAGCACTAAGCCACCATCTCCACTGCAATTCTCTTTCCATGGTGTTCATTAAAGACACACCATGAATATGCTCCTTCCTTCTCTGCTCTCCTATATTCTTTAGTTTCTACCTTTGCACATGGTCTCTTTTTTTCCTATGTATGTGTCTCTCTTTCTACAGGATTATGACTTCTAGAACTGGACATTGTATCTTTCTACAAATTTGTGGACTCCATAGTGCCTTCCAGAATACAGATGTTGTTTCTCTATAAAACTCTGTATAATCACAATAGAGATATTTTTTAAAATATGTGCTGAATGCATGAATGAATGAACAAATATGATGTACTTAGGACCTTGGAAGCAGAGACTAGGTCCCTGAAGGAAGATAAATGATAGTAGTTTTTAAAGGGAAATGTGTAGCCGCAAGACTGATGACACACAGTGAAAAAAATAATAGTCTTAGGGTGATAAAACAACTAAGAGTGCAGAAAATTCACGCAACAAACATTCATCTGCATCAAAATTACTCCAGGATTAATCATTTGTATTAGAAATATGACTATCGGTTTTTGCTTTAATTTATTCAACAAGAAGTGAATAAATGTGATATAAAATGTCTCATTTTCTGAGACTTTCTTAAAAAATAAAGAATTAAAAGAGAGTTATACGATAAGTAAGTTCTAGGGAATCTAGCATTCAGCATAGCGACTGTAGTTAATAATACTGTATTATATACTTGACATTTGCTAAGAGAGTAGATCTTAAATGTTCTCACCATACTAAAATAAAAAATGCTAACGATGTGAGGTGATGGACATATTAACTAACGTGGTTGTGATAGTCATTTCACAAATGTATATCAAATTATTACATTGAAAAACTTAAATATATGCCATTTTTATTTGTCAATTATATCTGAATAAAGCTGGGGGGAATTTGAAAGAGATACATGAACAAATATCTGATTTGATTAGGAATCATGTGACAATTAAAGATGAACACAAACACACAACTTCAGGTTGTATTTTACTGTCAGAAGAAACATAAGGAAAGCTAACAGGTCGTGTTATGTAGGAAGTAGGTAGTATAACACACTGTAGGGAGTATCACTGATTAGCATAGAGATGGTATTTTGATGTGTGAGTCTGAAGAGCATAATACAAATATGCGTCTAATATGAACTCTAGAATCCTCTGTGAAATGCTGGTCATCAACACCTTTATTTTTCTTTATAAACAAACCCAGCTGAGTTGTTCAAGTGTAATTTATAGACAACCTCTAATAGTTACTCATTCTGTAACCTGAGCTTTTAGGAATATAAAATTCTCAAAGGCCATAGTTGTTTTATTTTCATAAATAGACAGCTGGGTAGTGGGGAACACTTCTCCAAGTTCAACATTTTTCTTAATCTATTCTATTAATATGTAATTCTTAAAAACTCCATTAGATTCCCTTGAGAAAAAAATGTATAATGCTATCAGATTAGTATAATGACCCTATTTAACTTCTGAAAACATCTCAGTGATTCTTGTCATTGTTTTAAGTTAGTATTGCACTGTTCTTTGCTTATTATTAATGAGCCACTTCTGTTATTACTCATTCCACTGTTAGCTGAAAAGGAAAGCTCTTCAAATTAACAGCTGCTGTGCATTAACATAACTCGTACAAACTTTCCTTATTAGAGTCACTAATGTCATTCTCATAGTCATGACTATAAATTAGTGTCACTAATTTTTTCATGCATGCCTGTGGCAAAATCTGCTAGTATTCACCAATGCCTTTCTTCCCTTTTTCCATATGAGCCAAATCCCAGTTTTTAGCTAGACAAATAATTAGCGAAATAGAATAAAGACACTATTTCCTAGCCTATCTGTCTGATAGTTGTAGGCATGTGATGAACTCCTGGCTAGCAGAATGGAAATGGAAGTGATGTGTGCAACACCAAGTCACATTCCTAAGAGAGGAACCTTTTTGCTGTGATCAGAATGTGGCCCTGCTGGTGAGACACCATGACCACAGGGGTGAGAGCAATACCCAGTGCTGTGCTGGAGCTAAGCTTATGCCAAATTGCCAGAGCTGACTGCTAAATTGGGGGAAATTTCACAGGTCAGTGTGGTTAAATTATTGATCGTTAAAAATTGGCTATTAAGGAGAATTTGCAACATAAAATTCGACAAATATCGTATATACTGGTTTCAGTATAAGGGACATTATTAGGACATTGATGAAACTGTGAGTCTAAGTATTTGATGGTAATAAAGTATCAGAGTACCCTTATTCATTTCCTGATCTTGATGGTTGGATTGTGGTTATATAGAAAAATGCCCCCCCCTTTTTTTGGAATCACATACCAAATATTCTTGGATGATAGATCATCATGTTGGCAACTTACTCTCAAACATGTTAGGAAAAAAAATCTTTTATACTTTTCATATAACTTTTCTGTAAGTTTAACAATGTTTCAAAATAAATATGAAAATATAAATTTAGAATTCTTGAACTCATATAGGTAAATTCAAAATCTGTAAAATATTTGGCTAAACTATTGCGAAAATATGCCACAAAGGAAACTTGTTTCTAGTAACATAATATTTTCTTTAAAAAAACCCCAAGAACTTATGTTTTTCAGGAATAAAAATATGGCTAACCCAGGCAGAACCAATATCTCACATTAGAAGTTAAAATAATGGTTACCCTGCATGGTGGGAGAAAGTGAATTTGGCTGAAAGGTGACAAAAGAGGACATCTCAGAGTCAGTGCAATCTCTATAAAAATTCCAACAACTTTTTTCACAGAATTGGAAAGGCCAAACCTCAGATTCATATGGAATTGCAAGAAGTCCCGAATAGCCAAAAACAATCATGAAAAAGAAAAAGAAAGTTGGAGGTCTGACAGTTACTGAAATCAAAACTTACTACAAAGCTACAGTAATTAAAAAATTATGGTACTAGCATAAGGACACATATAAACAAATGGAATAATATGGAGAGCCCAGATGAAATTCTCACATATACAGTCAATTAAACTAGACAGGGTTCCCAGACCATTTAATGGGGGAAGGACAGGTTTTTAATTAATAATGTGAATGAATAGCCACATGAAAAAAATGAAGTTGGACCCTTATCTTGCACTAAAATTAACTCAATATGCAAAAAAGTCCAAAACTTAAGAGCTAAAATTATAAAACTTTTAGAAGAAAACTGTAGAAAGTCTTTATGACATTGGATTTGGGAATGATTGCATGGATACGACACCCCAAAGCACAAGCAACAACAAAAAAAAATAGATACACTGATCTTCATCAAAATGAAGAACTTTTTTGTGCATCAAGGGATACTATGAAAAAGTGAAAAAAGAACCTACAGGAGAAATATTTCAAAAGCATATGTCTCATAGGTAATTAAGATCCAGAACATATACAGAAGTCCTAAAACTCAACAACAACAACAAAAACATATAACCCAATTGAAAAATTGGCAAAGGACTTGAATAGAAATTTCTTAAAAGAAAATATACAAATTGTCAATAAGTACATAAAAATATACTCAACACCATTACTCAGGAGGGAAATGCAAATGTAAACCATAATGAAATACCACTTCACATCTCATAGGATGACTAAAAAAGACTGGAAAATAACAAGTGTTAGCAAGAATGAGGAGAAACTAGAACCCTCTTGTATTCCTGGAGGGAATGTAAAATGCTGCAGCTGCTATGAAAAACAGCTTGGCAGTTTCTCAAGAGGTTAAACATAGAACTTCCATATGACCCAGCAATTCCACTTTTAAGTATATGTGCAAAAGAACTGAAAGCAGGGATTTGAAAAGATATTTATATGCCAATGCTCATGGCAGCATTAATCACAATAGCCAACAGATGGGACCAATCCAAGTGATCGTCAGATGCATGGACAAACAAAATGTGGCATGCACATATGATGAAATATTAGTCATCCATAAAAGAAATAAAATCTTCATATGTACTATAACACGAATGGACCTTGAAAAAATTATGTTTCATGAAATAAGCCAGACACAGAAGGACAAATACTGTATGATTCCTCTTATATGAGATGCCGAGAATAAGTAAATTCATAGAGCAGAAAGTAGAACAGAGATTTCCAGAGACCGGGGAGAGGGAAGAAAATGAGTTATTGCTTAATGTACACAGATGGGGATGATGAAAAAGTTTTGGGTGTAGATAGTGGCGATGGTTATACAATGTATTTAATGCCACTTAATTGTACACTTAGGAATAGTTAAGATAATAAATATTATATTATGTAATTTTACCACAATAAAAAATGAGGGCACTGGGTTCTAATATGTTTCTTGATTAAGAGGCTAAAGACATGGAGGTATATATATTTCACTCTCTCAAAATTCATCCAGCTCTACACTTATGATTCATGCTTTTTTAAGTATGTTATACTTTCATAAAATTCCCACTAAAACTGAAAAAGTCTGTTTATACTACTGATACATATATTTTCTATGGTAAATAACAACATCAAACCTGTGTGGTAAAAACAATGTTGAGTAATTTGCTTGGTCTTTGAAAAGATACATAAAATCTTATACTCAGTTCCTTAGGCATAAACTCAATCGTTTAACATAAAAATGCAAACGAGATGCTTGCATTGCTATATTATTAGTTTGTTAAGCCTACCATAACAAAGTACTATAAATTGAGGGACTTAAAACAACAGACATTTATGTTTCACAGTTCTAGCCCCCCAAAGTCCAAGATTAGGTTATCAGCGGACTTTCTGAGGACTGTGAGGATCTTTTCCATGCCTCTCTCCTAGTTTCCAGGGGGTTGCTGAAATAACCCCATATCTCAACTCCAACAAAGGTATGATTTAGAGAGAGCTAGCCTATTTCTGACTTCTTCAACAAAGGTATGATTTAAAGAGAGCTAGCCTATTGCTGACTTCTTCACTCCAATGTCTGCTTCCATCATCACTGGCTTTTTCTTTATGTATGTGTTTCTGTGCCTAAATTTCCCCTTTTAATAAAGACACCAGTTATACTGGATTAGGGGCCCACCCTCCTCCAGTACGACTTCATCTTAACTAATTATGTCAGCAACAATCCATTACCAAATAAGGGCATATTCTAAGGAACCATGGTTTAGGACTTCAACATATGAATTATCGGAGGCCAAAATTCAATTTATAACAATTGTCTTGCCCTTGAATTAGATTTATTTACTTATAAAGATCAACAAGTAGACATGTTGGAGCTTCTTAAGCTTAGCAACAGTTTTTTTTTGTTTTTTTTTTTTGGTAACACAGATATTGTTGAAGTCAGTGAAAAACGCAAGGACATTCCTGCATATGGGGCATATTTTTACATGAGAGCATGCATTTTTCTAGGAGGTTAGTTTTGAGCTTTATCTTGTTTTCAATGTGTTATGAAGTTTGTATTTTCTCACTCTTACTTGCCCAGATTTACTGCGTTAGTTAACAATAAAGTATGGACATCACCCGGTGGCTGTTGGAAGCCATGTTGCCTCCATAAAGGGAAAGCCCACCTGAGAATGACACCAGCACAGAGGGAAGGAAGCAAATTTCAGTAATTGATTCTACTGTAGTCTCCACTTTTATTTATTGGAAGTTTCTTTATAAAAGCCATGGTAAAGGGATTTCTCTTTCCTAAGAACGTCAGGAAATACATGAAACGTTTTAATATGTCCTTTGATAGTTAGGTGCCCAGCCATTACCCTTCAAGTAGAGTCAGCATTCCCAGTGACCGGTGTCACCTCATCTGTTTTACTGCAACAGCAGTTGAAAGTCTTTTTCAGCATCACTGTTGCAAAGAGATAACTTGCAATAACCACTGGAAATCATTCCAGCACACATGCTAAATACATCACTCAGCAGTAAAAATGTTTAAAATTTTCATTCCTGGAAAGAAATCTAACAATTATGGAGGTCATGTGGCACTCTCAGGATGAGTGTGAAATCTTCTTTGATGTTCAGGCATATTGATAAAAATAATTAATTTCCCTACAAATACTGTGATTTTATTCTTTGAATCCTCTCCGCAGAACACTTACTTTTTGATAAGGGACATCAGAGTTTTGTTGAAAAGAATGATAATAACCATCTGTCGAGTTACGTAACTATTTGGATGTCGCACTAAAATCAGAATAACCCCATATCTCAAATACATCAAAGGTATGATTTAGAGAGAGCTAACCTATTGTTGGAAAATCAGCAATCAAATAATAAAACAATGTTTCCGCTATCCTCTATCAGAAACTGACATTCCAAAGCACAGAGTGTCCTTTACACCCCTCCCAGAATGAGGCTGCTAGGGTTTATACTTCCTAAGGAGTGGCAGGACATTAATAAGCAAACCTTCCCACTCTGCCTTTATAAGGGGAATAGTCCATAACTAGGACCAATAGTGTAGAAAGCCACCAGCTTTGTTTGGGAAATTTGACGGGGAGAAAAACACTCTCTCTGGCCCCAAGTAACTCTTGAGCTTTCAGTCCAGAAACGCTTAGCATTTTGAAGTCAAGGATTATTGCCAGGAAGCAAAAATGATACAGGAGTTGCCATGAAGTGTTAAAAATCTAATAAAGCATTAACAAGGATTTGTAAGCCAAATTTTTAACACAGCTGTGGGAACTGAGGAAATGAGGAAGGGCAAGTATATCCTGATGGGTAATTAAGGAGGAAAGGTCCAAAGCACTCAGCACAAAAGGACACGCTGAGGGTGGTGCTTCGGGCAGAGCCTGGAATCTGGAAACCTGGGGAGATATGTGTGGGTACTTGCAGACTAGGGAGAGAGAGGCACAGGGATTTCCTCTGTGGATTCCATGAAGCTCACTCTTAGTGTCCAGGCCAGGAAACTAAAAGAATAAAACTTGGAACTAATTCACTTAATCTCCAAAGAGCTTCTTATTTAGCATGTAAAACATATTTACTTTAAACGTACTGAAGCAGATCTTTCTATCTAGCATTATGTTCCTAACGAAGGTGGAATGAAGGAACAAGAACTAGAAAGAAAAGGACATCCAGGAGCCGCTGTGGCACTGGCCTTGTTTCTCTCCTACTGAACACAACTACACAGATCATCAATATCAGACAAAGCCACCCTGTGACCATAATGGATCAAGGCAAAAACAAGACCACTCCACAATCATGTCTGAACACAGACGAAACAGGAATAGTGTCCAAGCACAAAATCCCTAACATTCCTCACTCTCAGCCAACAATGAGTGCTTTACCAATCACTACTTCAGTCTTGCTCTTGTCTCCCCTCCCTAAAGATAAGATGTATTTAGAACTCGATCATAGAATCATCCCCTCTTTCTGACAACACCTAATCTATGGCAAACCCCCAATTCCTTGAACCCTTTCCAAAGTCACTCAACCAAAGCCCAAATCCTATAACAAGTCCTTTTTAACACACTATTACCAAGGTACCTCATGGTGTACATTCTCTCTCAATGTAATGACTAATAAACCCATAGGATGTTGAACATGAATTACTGAAATTTCCCCAAAATAAAATTAGATCAAATCATGTAGGATAATTCCTGGTACTGAAATATGAAGCCTTACTTATTCCATATTTATAACACTGTAATGGTAACAACAGGCTTTCATTTGGCCTTAAACAATCTATTAACCACCTCATTTCTCCCCCCTCTATATTAATTTCTTGGTAGGCCAATTTCATCCTCTGAGAAGACTAATGTGTATCTTATAAAGCAGTTAAAAAGGTAAATAGTTTATACCGTATTGACTTCTGTTATAGAAAAGGAGACTACAAGAGCAACTATGTAAAAATAAATTTTAAAAATGATTGTTAGCAGCTGTTTCTTTTCCCAATTTGTAGGCTACTGGGGGACCCCTATTCAACCACACCTCCAGTGTGTTCCCGCCCCAGTGTAGTACCTTCCCATGTTGACTGTGGGCTTGACCATGTATTTTACTTTTCCCAATGGGATATTATCAACTGTTGTGGACTCAACTGAGTCCCCCCAAAATTCATACATTGAAGCCCTAAATGCCAATGTGATTGTATCTAGAAATACAGTCTCGAAGGAGGGAACTGAAGTTACATGAGGTTATAATGGTATGACTTAAATCCAATAGGACTGGTGTCCTTATAAGAGAAAGAGACACCAGGGATGCATAGGCACAGAGAAAATGTCATGAAGGACATACTAAGAAGTTGGCCATCATCAAGTCAATGAAAGAGTCCTCATGATTTGATCTAATTTTATTTTGGGGAAATTTCAGTAATCCATGTCAATGTCCTTCTTGCTGTGAAGAAGTATAAATTTGAAAGATTGAGAGATCATGTTGAAGAGAACCAAGAAACTCAGCTAACATTCAGAACCGAGGCCACAGACATATGGCCCCTATCAAAGCTTCCTACCATCTGCCTGCCATTTAAGCTGCCCCAGCTGAGGTCCCAGACATCATTGAGCACAGATTATGTTCTACCTAAATTCTTGACACACAGAATCATGAGGGGGAAAAAAGGTATTGTTTTAACCTCCTAAATCTTAACATGTTTTGTTAACATAGCAATAGATAAATAAAACAGAAATTGGTACCGGAAATGAAACGCTACCATAACGAACACCTAAAACATGTAACATTGCTTTGGTGACTGAGGGGTGGGTGTAAAGCCTTGTATTTTTACTACCAGAGAAAAAGAAGGAATAGGAGATACACACACACACACACACACACGCATGCGCACGCCACTTGCATCAGAGACAGAGAAAGAGATTTCAAGGAATTGTCTCATTTAATTCTGACAGCCAGCAAATTCTAACTCTGCAGAGTGGTCTGGCAGGTTGGGGACTCAGGGAAGAGTTAATACTGAAGCTTGAGTCCCAGGGCAGTCTGGAAGCAGCATTCCCTCTTCATCAGAGGACTTCAGTCTTCTTTCTTTTAAGGCTTTCAACTGATTGAATGGCACCCACCTATAGTATGGATGGCAATCCCCTTTACTCAAAATCTACTCATTTAAACGTGAACAGGATGTAAGAGAACACAAAATAAATCACAAAAAGAAAAAGAGTAGGGAAAAAAAATTAAAGAACAGAGCATCGAAGATCTATGTAACATCATATGGTCTATCATATTTGCAGTTGACATCCCAGAAAGAAAAGAAAGAAAAGAACAGGAAAAAATATTTGAACAAAACAGTGTCTGAGAATTTTAAAAAATTAATTAAAAACAACAAACCACAGATTAAAGAAGCCTAGAGAACTCTAAGCAAGAAAACACCCTTTAAAAGTGATAACTAAAGGAGTAAATTGTACCCTATACATCCAAGCAGAAGGAATGAAATAATAAAAGAGCCACAATCAGCGAGATTGTAAACAGTAAAGAACACCAATAAAACTAATACCTGGTTATTTGAAAGGACCAAAACATTTGATAAATCTCTAGCCAAATTAGTCGAAAAAAAAGGAAAGAGAGAGAAAAAAACATAAATGATCAATGTCAGGAATAAAAAAAGAGAATCACTGCAGATCCTCATACATTAAAAAGGATAATGCAGGAATATTTTGAACAACTTTATATCAGTATATTTGATCACTTGGATTAACAGGACAAATCCCTTGAAAGACACAAATTACCAAAGACCACTCAAGAAAAAATAAAAAACCTGCACAGCCCTATATTGATGGTCACCAAACCTTTCATCAAAGGACCACATAGCAATCATTTCAGACTTTGCTGACCATAAAATGTCTGTTTCAGTTGCTCATCTCTGCTGTTGTAGTGCAAAAAAAGCTATAGACAATACATAAACTATGGCCATGGCTATTTTCCAATAAAATTGTATTTACATAAATAGATGACTAGCCTATAACCCATAGTTTCTCAACCTTTGCCCTATATCTAACAATTCAATAAATAATTACTGAATGCCTACAACAGGCATCACGCTAGGTACTCAAGATGTAACACTCAACAAAACAGATTCTCAGTTCTCAGAGAGTTTGTGGTCCAGTCACTGACACAAATAAACAGATAGACAATTAAAATATAATATGATGACTGTAACAATGGAGGTAGTGCAATATTCAGTACAAGCATGTAGGAAAGACACCTAACCCAGAATGTGGGTCTCAGAAAAATAACCAGAAACAAATTATATCTAAGTTGAGAAATTCACCAGAAGATAAAGAGGATACAGCATCACTGGAACAAAAAAAGACATCAGAATACATACATATATATATATATATATATATATATATATATATATATATATATATATATATATATATATATATATATATATATATATATGCCATTAAGCTATGGGGAATTCTAGAAACTGAAAAAAACCTCAGTATGAGTGAAGCTTGGAAGGCAAGTTGTAGAGCAGCACAAAAAGGAAAGTACAGCTATGCTAAGCTGTTGCTGTAATTTAGGAGAAAAATGACAGTGTTCTGAGCTATGGCAGTGTAATGGAGATGGCAAGGGGTGAGCAAGTTCAACAGATACACTGAATGGATATGGAGGAGAAAAGAGAGCACCGAGGAGGTGAGAACCAAGGAATCCAGCGCTCTGGCTTGAGGAAGCTCGGTAGTGATGTCACTTTTCAGATATAAAAAACACTGCAAGGAAATTCAAATTACATGTCTTCAAAAAAGTTAGGTAATACCAGTCATAAAATAAATAAGCTTTGGGAATGTAATGTAGGCCATGGTGACTATAGTTAATACTGCACTGCATACTTGAAAGTCGCTAAGAGAGTAGGCCTTAAAAGAAAAGAAATAACTAGATTATAAGTAGGTGTGGTAATAGATGTTAACTAGACTTAACTGTGGGGATCATTTTGCAATATGTTCATATATCAAATCAGTGCATGTACACCTGACACTAATACAATGTTATATGTCAACTATATCTCAATAATACATTTTTGACAAGATATAGGTAGGTAACTCAACAAATACATATTAAGTGCCTATTATGTAACAGGAACTATGTTTATATATATATATCAGTCCAGTTGACTGACATCTCGTAAGTCCAATATACAGTATTTGTACCTGTCCCTTCTCTTCCTAAGAGTGGTATCCTTAAAGGAATATGTTTTCTATGTTTATTATATTGTAATCAATGACTATCTGTGTTCAATATTTAGGAACAGACTATTGCCAACTTCAGTGATGAAAAACTATTGAAATAATATCGCTACATTTCCTACACAAATACCGGGGATGCCAAAAATATATCTGCAAGTGGACACTTTGGTCAACGTTGCTCAAGCAGCTCGCCATAATCACAAGTGTCCAGACGCTGATGGGAACCACTTTGAGCACCTCTTGTAATTGCAGAAGTCAAATGTGACTTGTATTATTCTTTTGTTATCAGTGTATATTAAGTATTACAATTTTAACACAGTTTTCTTTTCTTAAAATGTGTATACATTTTTTGCCACCTTCTGTATACACTGTTTGCAGAAAATTTTGTAGTTTACTATTTAAATCTCTTCAATCTCATTAGTCATATGGACATACCACTGAATGAAGGTATTTAATATAGAATTTAAAGGTGTAAGAAATCATATCATTTACTTCAATATGTTCAGAACATATACAAGGAAACTGAGGGTGGCATCAACAGCAGTTGGCAAATGCTTTTAGAGAACAGATTTAGGAAGAGGATGAGATTAGGAGACTAGCTTTGAGGCTGCCTTTGCATAATATCTTACACAAGATAAGGAAATGCCAATTGTTCTTTGTGATGAGGTCAACTCTGTGTGTATATGTGTATATGCTGGGTGGGATAAGGGGGGAAGTGCCAGTGGCTATTAGGAAGACACTAAAATTCCCTAAGGCCCACCTTGAGCTTCTTTCTTTCATTTTGGCTTCATTTTAGTAACAACTTCACATAGTTTCATTTTCATAATGACCAGCTTTTAAGTATCAGAAAACTTTCAAGATTAACTATAGCATTAGTATTTTTACTAAAAGACAATTGAAGTAAAATAGCTTTCAGAACATTTGAGGATAATTTTAAGATCTGATTATACTATAAACAATGACTGAGAAAAAGCTACAAACACTGCAAATGTATGAAGACTGTGGTTGGTTGAGTGATAAAAGCTTAGTTAAAGAGACCTCTTAGACTGTATTTCAGGTACGTAAAAACCAAGGAATTTTAATCTATTCTGTTAAAGCCAAAAAGGAAATACCCTCCCCACCATGTTATGTTATTACTGAATGGATAATGGATTTCAAGACTATAGCACTGAGTAATGATGGGATAGGTCACAGGGGAACCAGAATACCACTGGCGCTGACTGAATGGCTTTTACTGGCGCTGTGTGACCTTTGAAAGGTGATTCCTGCCACCAGAGTAAGCACAGCAGAAGACAGCTAAAACAAAGAAAGAACAGCTGACTCTTTTAAATAGAGCAAGTTGAGTTTCATGGAAAATTTGAGAACTCCAAAGGCACACTCTTTTAAACAATGCCAGGCTGTTCCTAAACCAAATAGAGGGAATGCGTTAAAGTAATTTCCAGGATAACATAGCCCCCAGATAATTACTGAGGAAGAGAACATGAGTTTGATCAGAGTACCAACACTGGTTATATTCACTCTAATACTAATTAGAATCTCTTCACCAAAGCATAACTTTAATGCTATAAATAAAAACCAGGAAAACAAAAGAGCCTGAACTATTCTATCTAAAGTGAAGTAAATATACTATAATAGCAATCACCTCAAATGTGCTGTTGAGCTATGTCTTCTGAAATGTAAAAGAAAAAGGTAAAAAAAAAAAAGTTAAAACCTAATCTCAAAACTAAGCTCTTAGTTGTAGAATATAGTAATAGAAGATAAACTCGTTAACTGAAAGTTTGCAGAAGCTGACTTTGACCAAAGGAAAATCAATTACGAATATAGATCTCAATTAATTAGGAGTTAATCTGCTACTAAAGGAGTAGTGATGGCATCTTCTTGAGCCGAGGCTAGATGAACCAAATCATCTGAAGTGGGTTCAAGGACTTTAGTTCATTTTCAAATAATACAAACATCAGGAATTAGAAAATAACATTTTTACAATTACAATTTCCCAAGGACCAAAATATATTATCTGTCCTATTCTACTGTTCATCAATTTAACATGCTTTAAATTACTCCTTATCCAGCATTTCACCTTCACCTCACTTATTCAATGTGACCTGTTCAGAGTCCATTTTTGAAATACCTAAGAAAGCAGATTGTTCGCCAGAATAGGAGAAACTATTATTTTAAAAAGTGCTCTATAAACACAACCTGTATCTTATACATGTAAACTGTCAGAGCAGTAAGAGATTCTTTGAGACGGGCTCAATTAAAAAAAAAAATTACATCAAGAGATTCCATCAAGCTTTCATGTCATATAAGCAGAACTGTAATATATCTACCATATATAATTTCAAATTGTATAATTTATAATTTACTGCAGATTCAAATATTGCAGCTATTCTTGGTAAAAGTAATTAAAATTTCTTCTGATTGTTTGGCTAGAATTAGTCAACCAAAATGTGGAATTCACCATGTATGTCTTGAAGAATATCTTTCCAAAGTAAGCAGAGTTTGCCCCAGGAGAAGATGGATTTGACTCTCTAGGAGGGAGGCACCTAAGCCAAAATCTCTCCCATCTCTCACCATTAAAATCCTCATCTTCTTTTGGAGACAGATAGTAAAAGGCAATAGGACATTTGCAGGAAAAATCAGTTCTTACAGTAGCCACAATTACTTACTAATCCTTTACTGTAAAATAGGAACTATGTATGCATAGCTCCTTTTAATTCTAACAACCACTTGGTAGTATTATGTTCCCCAACTTCCTTAAGGGAAAATGGAGGCTAGAGAAATAACCACTCTACATTCACACTCTTATTAACTGAAGAATAGTGTTATAAGTCCCAACAGAGTCTTTCTGAATCTGATTTCAAACCTCATGGTCTTTATTCTGTGCTTCCTGTTTCATAGCTAATACTGAGGTAGAGATTGGTTTATCTGATTAACTCATTACCCATTATCCCTTGGTAGAGTCTTAAAGGGGTACAAATAAAAATAAGGAAGGTATTTCAAAAGATAATAGGACACCACTAATAAGAAACTCAACATGGGCTGCTGCCTTTATGTGAGAATGGCCAGCACAAGAATTTTAAACTGGGAGAGAGAATGCCTCAGAAAGACAAGAGAATAAAGACAAACTGCTCACTCCTGAAATTTATGTAGGAACCTCCTTAGCATAGAGGTAAAACTGTCAGTAAAACTTATGTGCCTTGACAATTCATTTATCAACTGGACAAATAGTGTCAAGACAAATTTCTTCAAGTTTTTATTCATTCATGCAGTAAATATTTATTGAGATAGATATGATTCTAATGTGATCCAGTAATGAAAAGATATACTACATCCATTTTTGATGAACTGTATTGGTTAAAGAAAGTCACAAGATCATCTCTAGTTTAAAAGGAAGAAATAAGACTTGATGGAAAAAAACAGAAAAGAATTTGTGGGCACATTTTATCCAACACACTTTATTTGGGTATATTCTTATTACTCTAAATGTTTTCCTTATGCAATCTCTCGAAAAAAGTTAATTCTTTAGCAATAACAGTCACTGAAAACTGAATGGCTCTAGACTTGCTGACTATATTACAAAGAAGTTTTTATGTTTAAATGATGCCTTTTACTAACTTATGTAAGTTAATCAGGTCAGAACACAAGACTAGCCTATATTGTGAGAAAAAATATTCTTTGGAGATCATTTACAATCACAAAAAGAACTGTTCAGAAAAACTATCCAAAATGGCGATTAAATCAACAGAACAGCTACATGTAATTTCAGTGTCATACTGGGGCATTATCTAACAGGATCACCCAAGAATGATTCCCTAGAGTAGGTACCTTTGTTTGCTTTGCAATTTACTATTTGATTAAGGCTAAACATGGTGCAGTTACATGTTCACTTGTAGTTTTTTCCACAGGAGACGTAAATAATTTCTTTCAAGAAGAAAGGCAATCCCAAAGGTTACAATTTTATTGCCCTGTAGAAGACTATTAATCAGTGTCATCCCTAAATTTGCAAACTTATGTCAGCAAATCTTTCTGAACACACTATAGCAAACTCTCTTCTTCAAATGTTTCTTCAGCTGCTTTTACCTTCCTGCTGATTCCCTTGTTAATGATTTAAATAAATGTTTGGTACATTTCCACTTGATATTTACAAGAAAGCCGTGTTTCTGACTTTAAAAATTATAATTTGACAGTATAATGATAAAAGTGGAGGTACAAAAAAGTAATCGCACAGTTTACTGATGAATTAGATGTAAGGACTGAGGGAAAGAGAACTATAACTCACAAATTTTCTCGTACTTTGAAACAACCATTTGTAAAAATAACACCACCACAAAACCTAAAAGTCATCCAGGGTAATTTGAAAAGCTATGGCTGAATTAATCTTGCCTGTTTCAGATCAAAAGCAAAGAGGTTCTGATCTGTCTCAAATGTCATTCAGCAAGTACCGCAGGAGCACTTAAAACATTATTCTAATTTTCTCTAAGAGAATATCCCTGGGAAAATTTATCTTTTAGCCATAAAAATGTTGGATAAAGTTTTTAAAGGCAAAAAACACAGTACTCACATTTTGGCTAGGAAACAGAGAGAGTAAACTAAAGCCTGTTTTAAAATTATATATAGCACTACCTTGAGATTTTCATATGCCCAAAATCAAATCAGATAAAAGTCACTAAATCCAGAGCTTATAATACTGAATGGTTGATTCATACACCTTTATTCCTATCATTTTTCAGGTATCATTTTTTTTTTATTTCCAAGAAAAACAATTTATTTGGATTAATAATAAGAAAGTTTCTACAGCAATTTATTCTCCTTGTAATGACAGGAGATAAATAACTTTTTAATATTATCATTTTTATTTAAAACTGTATTTATGGCAAATTACACATGCCTACTGTACAAATATTTCAGAATATAGTAAGTATAAAGAAAAAAATAAAATTGACCAAACTTATAAAGCTAAAATCAGTTAATTATTTGCTTTATTTCCCTCAAAATGCTTTGTTGTGCTTGAATATATGGATATTTTTCTTATTAAAATGTGTCTATAAGTTTAGCTTTGGTGTATAACTACCTAAAAAACACAATAGCTTCACAATGAACATTTATCTGTTGTGTATCTCAGAGTTCAGCAATTCAAGGCTGGGCAGCTCTGCCAACCTCACCTTAGCTCTGTCATTCTACTGTAGGTCAGCTGAGGGTCTTTAGATCTAGGTTGAGTTCAACTGGAGTAATTTGCTCTGCTTTAGAAGGACCAGTGGACTAGCCTGGGCAATGCCATCCCACTGCAATGGCAGAAATTTAAGAGTGAGCAAGCAGAATTATTCAAAGTTGCCAAAAGGGTATAAAACCTTCCTGCTCTGATCATTTCTTTGGGTCTCTTATGAAAGCTCGCATGTACATTGGAAAATTTAATAAGATCTGTATGCTCTCTTCTGTTAATCTGTCATATGTCAGTTTAACTCTTAGGCCCAGCCAGAGACCCAAAGAGGGTAAATAATTCTTTCCTTCCCACATATTACAGCCTTGCCCCCTAATTTGTATCAATATTTCTACCAAAAGTTGGAGCAAGCTTTTCAATATGTATTTTATTTAAATGTTTTCATAACTAGTTGTTATTTACTTTAATCTTCGTGTATTTGATAGAACTGGAATCTTATTTTTATAGTAATTTCTTTGTTTACATATAAAATTTAACCTTTTTTTTAAAAGATTTTTTTACTGGGGAATTGGGGAAAGGGAACAGTGTTGGGGAATTGGGGAAGGGGACCAGCCAAGTTGTTGTTCTTCAATCTTCATTGCAGAGGGAGACAGTCACAATCTGGCTTCCCGTGGCAGCTCATGGCCTCTAAGTTCAAGGTGCTGTTTTCAGTCTTAGTTGTGGGTGGGCGTAGCACCATTCCATGCGTGAGTCAAACCAGCAGCCTTGTTGTTAAGAGCGCACACTCTATCCACTGAGCCACCTGGGTGGCAGCTCAGCTCAAGGTGCCAAGTTCAGTCTTAGTTGCAGGTGGGCATAGCCCTCCATTGAACAGGCTATCTTGTTGTTACACCAGCTGAGCCACCCTGCCACCTGTTGGCAGTTTAGCAACAGCTCAGCTCGGGGCACAGCGTCACTGGCCCATGTGGGAATTGAACCGGCGGCCCTGTTGCTCAGAGCTCGTGCTCTTAAGCCAACGCAACAAACTGAGCCACTTGGCGGCCCCTAATTTAACCTTTTTTTTTGATATGCTTATTATCACACTGTAATTTTCCATTTGCCTGTTGGATCAGTTAGCATGGGTTTAGGCTAAGTTAGGATTCAGCAAACGTTCAGCTGATCTTCAGCTGAAAATGCATTGTATTTACTCATTGACATCTTTTCCAATTTTAATTTTACTTCCAAGATATTCTTTTTTTTTTAATTTTTTATTGGGGAATAGCCATGGTCATTGGTTACACATTATTTTCATGCGACAATGGCATAGTTGACTCTTTTAAGGAGGGAGCAGCTCACAGTGGCCCATGTGGGAATCAAACCAGCAACCTTTGTGTTATCAGCACCATGCTCTAACCAACTGAGCTAACTGGCCGGCCCCCAAGATATTCTTAATAGTTTGCAGGGATTTTTTCTGTGTTCATTCATATTGCTTTCTAAATTTTTGCTTACTGTTCTTTCAAACAAAAAACCATTAGTCAAATCCCCTCCATGCCTCAGCCATACTTATGAAAGCAACATAGTAAATTAGTCATTTTTTCTTACTTTCATATATTTGAAACCCATGTATTTGTCCTTCAGGGTTCCACTTTCATTATCATTAAATAAATAGTACATATTTATATGTTATTTCCTATAGCCTAATAATATAGTAGAAAAGAAGCCTAAAATGAAAGAAGTTTAAAGGTAAATGAAATGAAAATGGAAGAGAGATAGAGGTAAATTTTAAAGGGAAAAGCAAGTAAGATTGCAGCCATATATATATATATATATATATATATATATATATACACATACATATATATATATATATATATATATATAAAATATGATGAAAGTAAGTCTGGATAAATGTAACAAGTTGAGAAAATTAAGAAAAAAGAAAGGTAATAATAGAAATATCAAATTGCAAGTGTAAAGTGTTCTCTAAGTCAAGATTTTTGGCAAGATTCTAAATAACGAAAAATAATATATTTTTAAAATAAGAAGTACAACCTTCCAAGAAACTCAAACCTTGTTTTCCTTCAGAATCACTGAGGAAACTCACAAAAGCAGATGTCCTGGACCCATGTACAGAAATTCTGAAATAGTTGGTAACCTACAAACCTATATTTTAATAAATTCCCCTAGTAATCCAGATTCACAACAAAATTTGAGATCAACTGTTTTAAAATAAAAGTTATATCTGCAAGGTGATGGTTACTTAAGGAGTGGCCTTTACAGACAGAGAGTAAGCTATATTTAAGAGAATGTCATCCAAATGGCATAAAAAATCTTAAGTGTTGGCTTCTTTTTATCTCCATAATTTCCCTGTAAAGGTCTCCCTTCTTCATAGCATTTTTAATTTGATTTTGAATTCTATCTTAAGTTGTTTGACTCCTTAGAGCAGGGTGCATAATGGCCACCCAAAGATATCAGGTCCTAATCCCTAGAATTTGTAAATGTTACCTTATTTGGAAAAAGATCTTTGCAGCTGTGATTAAATTAGAATCTTGAGATGGGGGAGATTATTCTGGATAATCTAGATGGGCCCTATATGTAATCACATGTGTTGACAGAAGCCAAGAAAAGCTGGCAGCCACCAGAAGCTGGAAGAGACAAATAGATTTCCCCCTAGGGCTTCTGGAAGGAGCATGGCCCTGCCATAACCCTAACTTCAGACTTCTGGCCTCCAGATTGTGAGAAAATAAATTTCTGTTGTTTTAAGCCACCAAATTTGTGGTAATTATTACACTAGCAACAGGAAACTAATGTAGTCCCCTATGAGGGAAGGAACTTTATCATTGTCCTTTTGTAATCTCACTGCCTAGAATATTGGTTTAGAACTGAGATTCTAAATCTTGGCTGCAATTTGGAATAATCCACACAACTTAAAAAATTGCTACTGAGCAGACCAAATCTCCCCAATACAGAAATTCTGATTCAGTTGCTCTGAAGTGAAGTCTGAGCACTAGTTTTTTGGTTTTTTTATTTGTTTGAACTCCTCAGATTACTTAGTGTGTAACCTAAGTTGAGAGCCACAGGCATCAAGAATGACTGAAATGAAAAGAGTATTATTTAGTGGAGTGTAGTAGTTTTAAGAGCAATGGCTCTGGAATCAGACTACCAGGCGTCTAGTCCTGGCTCAACCATGTGCTAGCTGTGTGAAGTAGGCCAAGTTAGCTAACCCTCAGTTTCTCCTTTTCTTAAAGTTTTTTTTTTTTTTATTACAGTGCCTAATCCATTGTAAATTCTCTATAAATGTTAGATCACAATGTTAGAAAACAAAATTCCTTATTTCACAATTATTTAAGCAATTATTATTTTGAATTTGGGTTAATTAGGAAGACTAAGGATTTTAATCAAAATAAATATTTAATATATGTAAAACAAATATAAATTTTGGTTCAATTATTTAAATTTACTGTGCTTCTGAAGTGCTTAACTATAAATTCATTACCATTAATCCAGAGATTTGCCAAGCAACTTCTTTAAAAATCCTACAGTTAAATTCATTCTGTAGCCTCATACATTATATTCTCTTTTAATGTAGTTACATCAGCATTCCCTTATTTAGGTTAAAATTTGTATTTTTTTGAGTGGTAGACTATAGAACAACATTGCGTACACAGTAGAGCCATGCCAATGTTTCCAAAGAAGTTTTTTTCCTCTCTCTCTCTCTCTCTCACCCTCTCTCTCTGTCTCTCTCTCTTTTAATTTTCCAAATCCCCATCTGTTTTGCTGATGGGCCAATATCTGGGGTCTGTTTTTCATAATGTCATTTTGTTTGTGAGGATGTCTGTTCCTGAGAGTTCACGAGCTGGCTGACAATGAAAAAGTGGTCACAAAGAGGCCAGGAAATATCCTGAAAAATAAAGCCAAAGCCAAGGAAGCCACTGCGCCCTGCTGGCCAGTCGCACAGAGAACAAGAGAGCAGGGCAGCAGTTTGGGATGTGACTCTGGAAGGTTTTCTTGGTGGCTAAAGAAACTCCAGAAAGCGGCCATAGAAGAGTAGAATTGCATCACAGCTACTGAAGTTACCTCCAGAATGGTTTAAACAAAATAACTTCATGTGGAAAAACAGATTCATTTTACAAAGAAAGAAAGCAAACAAGGGGCATGACAAATGACTTTTTTTTTTTTTTTAACCTTCCCTCTGAAACATCAAGAAATGGGTTAGGGAGAGAAGACAAAAATATGTAAATACTTCTATTAAGTATTCATTAGTTTTGTTTCCATATTTAACTAAAAGAAGACAGTCTGAGAGCTGCCTAGAACATAAGTAAATATATATCTCTCTCCTATATTTTTATATAACTGATAATTCTAATATACTTAATACTGAGTGGATAAATTAGCCAGAAAGCAGGATTTATTTTTCTTATGTTTTCAAAACGGAATATCAAAATTCTTAAGAATTCACTAGGCAATTTATCTTTGCTAGAATTTTACATACAATTTCCAATATTACATGTGGAGCAGCTTGGTTTAATGGTCTATGTTGTAGATGCTATGTACATTAGCATATGACCTTTGAAGTTTTACTTATGTGTGAAAGTTGCTGATGAAAAAGAAAACAGTTAACAAGAATAAATCCTCACTTGCTGCAATAATAAAAAGGAAATCTTTAATCATATCATTTTCTAGTTTTATGCTGGATAGAAGGTATGAGTGTTATACATTTATATTGGCATTAGGTCAAGGGTCATCCTTGCAATAAAGACTATTTTCATACTGACAGAAAATAGAAGAAGTCCTTTTCTGTTGGGTAATATGATAGTGTGATTTCCTAATAGGAGTTGGTGGATAAAGGTGTGAAAATGTCTACAAAGTAGCCTGTGCAACTTCCTGTAATAGCAGATCACTAGGAAGGATTTATAGATTACTGTTCTTTATTTTTTTACCTCCTTTTTATTAATAAATACTACAGAAAGAACAAGAGAGTTTGCAGAGTACCTGAGAAATGTGCAAACACTCTGGAACAGTCCAACCCAGACTGCGTAGTTGGCCATCAGCACGGCAGCCATTGAGCAGGCTTTCATTTGGCAACAGGAAACTAAGAGGGAAAATAAAGCCTGTGATTCCCCTCCAGCTATCTTTAATCATTTTCAAATGCAGTAACTTAGAATGCTGTGATATGTAAAACGGTGGAGTGGAGAAAGACATTTCAAGAAAAATATAAGGCTAATTTTGGAAATATTACATTCCCTAGTTGGGTCTATGTCTATGCAAATTAAAGCATCCTGTCAGGAAATGGCTGTAAGTTTCTAAAAATTTTTTGTAAAATTCCATTTTCAGTGGAGATGTCATGATGTGCTATATCCATTTCCCCTCCCTCTGGCTTTAATTCAGGTGATAGACAGGAAAAGGAGAGTTCCAGGATCCCGCCTTTTCCCAGCGAGGCACAGCTTTTTCAGCTTGAGGTATAACAATTGTAGGAAATGGTGAATGATGGAAACATTTTCCTAGAAGAGGAGTTTGAAGCCTCAGAGAGCCACTCCTATTTGAGCCATAACTACTTACAGAGGCATGAATCGGAGGAAGCTTGCCACATTGAGAAGGTCTGAACAGACCAACTTGATAGAAGACTAGATTGTAACTTCCTGAAAGTGATGGACTAACACACTCCCAGGATGCACCTTCCTCTGACATTTCCTGAGCCTTGCCTCATTATTTATCTACTCCCAGGATTCGGTGGAAGGGATTACAACCTACCCTTTTTAAAAAAATTCATATAAAAAAGGGCAGCTACAAGTAATAATATTCTGAAGCAACAAACCGTATATGTATACTTCTTTCCTTGTGTTAGCATTTCTCACGAGCCAAGTTGCAAAGGAAACAACTTAAAGATGGCTTTGCATTTTAAAATGCCAAAAGAAAATGTAGCTGCTGAGAGACTGAAACAAACGCCTGGTTGTCTTATAGTTTAAAAACAAGGCATTCCCATTTCGCATACATGGAATTTTCAGTCAGTGCTAAAATGAGAGCAAATCATTCAGTTGTTGCAGGATTTTCATTTCCTAAAAAAAGTAAAAGGAAATTGCCTTGGTTGCCTTCTTTTAGCTCTTTGTCTGCAGTTAAAAATAAGATTACATATGGGAAGTGATTTAGATTCAAGATGACTTGAAAATACTCTCATTTGCACTACGCAATGATGTCATTTATAGGATGGAGGAAGGTAGAGTTTAAATCGCATTTTACTTTAAATACCATAGTAACAAATTAATATTGTGATATTTTACACTTAAGAATTAATATATACATTTTATAAGGTATTTTAGGATTAGGTAAATTTTTTCTTCCCCAGGAACATGTGTCTGGGAGTGGGAGGAATATATGGATATTAAGAGAAAGGTTAGTTATTACCAAGGCCTCAGTATTAATAATTAACAAAAGATTAAGGAGGTAGCAGATTAAATTCAAGAAAGGAACTTTCAATTAAACAATGATGATGAGGATACAGGCATTTCCTGAGGCTTTATCTTTGATTAAGAAAAGTTGTTGAAAGCATTTGGCCTTTAATTCTAGCCAGTCCTTAATCCCCAGGAAGTATCCTTAGATTCATTGCTATTTTAAGATACACTAAAAGCTTTCAGAGAGAAAAATGATAGATGGTCTTTTTTAAAGCATGATGTAACTCAGAGATATTCAGATTGCTTTAACCATTTCTCAGCATTCCATATAACTTGTGTAGCTTACATGTAGTATCACTACATACAGTCTAAGATTTACTGTATAATGGTTAATAGTAGGCTTTCTTAGCCATACAAAATATCTTTGAATTTCATTCCAAAAGTATTAACTATGTGACTTTGAACAGGTTACTTAATTTCTCCAAGAAACCGTTTTCTAAACTGTAGCATGGGGATAATGCCATCATCATACATGAAGATGAAAAGAAATAATAAAATAATATTATTCAGAGTGCTTAGCACAGCACCTGCTGCGTAGTTCAGCTCCCTCATAGGTATTGCTGTTTCCCAGAAATTTTTATACTCTATAAAAGAAGGTAGATCAGTCTTTCCATTATTTATTAACTGCTTTCTTGCATGTTTTTCCTCAAAAACTTTAGGAAATAAGGACCTATTTATTCCTATATTAAAGCTCTCTCACGTTTTAGAACTTGTCAAATTATTTTACTTATTATTTTACTAATACAAAATCAATTTTGATGTTGAGATATTGAGTATTATACACAGTTTGCCAAAGCAAAGTAAAAAGTCTTGCAAAATAATATGTTCTCCTTTCCATCCAAAAACCTGTCACATATTATTTATAAAGTAATAATCCCTTATAACTGTCAATTCTGACAAATGAGGTAGAGGATATTAAAGTAATTTTTAAACATTTTTTAAAGTAATTTTTAATTATTTCTAAATTTGCATGCATTAGAAGTGTTGTAGAGGCATACTCCACCACCATTAACAAAATAAAGGACAAGATTGATAGGTGTAAATAAAAGAAATAGAACAAATGAACAACATAAGCAGCCTCAACAGGGCAAATAGGGCAAAGGCTATAAAAATCATTCTTTCTTCCCTCCTTTTTTCCTAAAAACATACAATGAGCTTCTACTATAGAAACCAGGATGCATATTGTGGAGGAGATAGTGTAAAGACTTAGAAAGATAAATGATACCATTGTCCTGGAATAATTAGGGTTCTGGCAAAGACAACAAATGCTCAAGCAAATAAGCACAACATCACATAAGAAGCTTTACAAAGGAGGTACAAAGTGGAGAACTGTACAGAGGAGCAAGAAACAAGCTGTAGAGAACCAGAAACACTTCGCAGGAGGGGTTGTATTTAACCTGGATCTTGAGAAATAAGTGAGCATATTCTAAATGCAGAGATGGGAAAGGACTTCTGGGAAGTGCAAAAGGGTGCATTTTTTTGCACACAGACATGAATGAGCCCAATGTGTTTGGAAAATTATAGGACACTCAGAAGAGATGGAAAGTAGAGTGTCTGGGGATTGAGATGTACAATGAGGCCACAAAATAAAGTCGGGGCATGATATAGAGGCCTTGTATGTCTTACTAATAAGCTCAGACTTTTCCTCTGACCAATGAGAAGTTACATGAAAGTGTTAAACTAGAGAAAGAAGTGTGCGGCAAGTGACCGACCGGAGAGAGGAAGGCTAATTAGGAAACGATTGAATTTGTTCAGACTGACCTCTCACTAACATTAACAGGATAGGGCAAGGGTATATATATACATGGAGGCCCCGGCCTGTGTACCCCTTCTTTTCCCTCCTCCGGCTCTCCCCTTCACCACAAGGGACCTCGGACAAAAAAACATCACCATCCATATTCATTTGGTCATTACCCAGCCCTATGAGTCCCCACCAAACCCCCTGGAAGACAGGACAAGGAAATGGGTCCATAAATCCATGAATTCCCCTCAAGAGAGGAAAAGGCAGTATTTGCTGCATGATTTAGGGAGTGATATGACTTAAGTTAATAATCTAAAAGAATTGATGTGACTTAGAATTGTATAATTTGACTCAAAGCATGTATAACTCATTCAGATATAAAAATAAAATTATCTTATTTTCCAATAATGTTTACCAGAAATGTTCCATCAAATCATCTTTTCTGTAAAACAGAAGATTTCCTTAGAGACTTGATAGCTCAGTTTTATAACTTTTGCTTCTAAAACAGGCTTATTCTAGTTGCTCTCAAAAACTTCAACCTCATGGTCAATTCAAAAGAAAAAAAGCATTTTCCATGTTTTCTATTGGTGAAATAGTCATCTTTACTCTGTTTGTCATGACTACTGATCTACTGCTATCCCCCAGGGCAAAAGTGGACAAATATCCAACTTCTAATTATCAGTTATACCTCATACTATCTTCCTACATGTACAAAAACTAGGTTTTCATTGGATGTCCTTTCTATTCAACTAGATTTTCATTAATGTATTTTTTAATTATTAGAAACTTTTACACAACCATTTTGATTTAATTCATCAAATCAAATTTGATTCAACCATTCAATTGATTTCTTATCAATTAAATTGATTTCTCATCATATATAGATAAGCATATACATGTTTATACCCATAGCCATACATTTATATACCTAAATATATACATGTTATTTGGGCACAACGTGTAGTTCAAAATAGTCCTCTCCACACAGTCACAATGCTATTATTTTTGTTAGATAAATTAAATCATATCAGATCCTTTATTTAAACTTATAATTGGCTTTCCATAGCATTCTAAATAAAATCCAAATTCCTCACCAAAACTTAGTGTCATCTAACAGAAACCACTACTCTGGCATCTGCAGGGAAAACTTTTTTTTTTAATTTAATTTTTATACATTTATTTGAGCCAATACTGACAATAATTGCCAGGAAGCAAGATCTCAAATGCTCCCTGCAGGGAGAACCCTTACCCAGGTCTTTACATGACTGGATCCTTCTCACCTGGCTCTAATGAAATGTCAATCAAATAGCACCCCATCCCACTCACTTGCTATTTCCTTCCTTAGTTGCTGTTACACTTATTGCTATCAAAAATCATACACTTGTTTATTAGTTTATTGTTAACCCCAGAAGGATGTAAATATCATAGCTGGAAGAATCTAGTCTTCTTTATCATAATATTTCAATATGTCTGTTAACTGAAAAACATATGCGAAATAAATGAACATTATAAATTATGTAGTTCATATCATTTTACAGTTGTTGAAACTGAGACTGAGAGAGATTACACTTTATTTCTTATTATTCAACATCTGGTTAGTGGCAATATCAGGACATAAACTCGAGTCTTCCAATTTCCTTATTAAAAGTGTTCTCGCAGGCTGGCCGAGTGGTGCGTTGGTTATGAGTTGGCTTGGGAGTGCGAGCTCTGAGCAGCAGGGACACTGGTTCGGATCCCACATGGGCCAGTGACGTTGTACCCCCTATAGCTAAGATGGTGAACAATAGCTCAACCTGGAGCTGGGCTGCCATGAGTCCACCCGTGATGGTGTAGGCTAAGTGGGGCTGCCGTGAGCTGTCGTGAGTGGCCATCCAATGGCCAGCGACCAATCTGCCTCAACCAGGAAGAGCGCAATGATAGCAGTACCAACATGGGCCAGTGAAGCAACATCCTCTACAACTAGACTGAAAAACAAAAGGACAACAACTTGTCTGTTCCCCTTCCCCAATTCCCCAATGCTGTTCCCTTTCTCCAATTCCCCAATAAAATCTTAAAAACAAACAAACAAACAAACAAACAAACAAAAACTGTTCTTGCTGTTAATAATGTATGCTTTCAACTTAAAGGAATATAAGATGATGAATGAAAGCAGTCAATATGATTTTATAAATTATGGAAAATAGCACTTAATACATATGACAGAACTTTGAAAAATGCTCTAAAACAGTAAATAAATGTTCTGATGCCTTAGTAGCCTATTTTAATAAAACCCTAGCTTGCATTTGAGATGACAACAGCAATCACACAATTATTTCTCAGGTATTACGCACCAGGATTAATAGTCAAGAATTTATATCAGATGTTCTTTATTCCTCATTAATGGTCCATGTGTCTACAATTATTTACCAGATCTCTTCTCTGCCAAATTACTTGTAAGGACCCTATAAAATCAGTATACATAACTGGTATTTTCAAAAACATTTTCTAATGACCACCAAAATAAATCTATTTGAAGAACTAAAAGGAATGTTTAAAAGATGTAGGGAGATTATCTCTTAAATTTTTAAATATTCCTATTCTAATTAATGTTAAAAATAATTACATTGACACATTCCCAAAATCTTTAGTAAATGTTTTATTTAGTTATTACTATTAATAAAAATTCAAAATACAGTTTTCCAGTCAATTCAGTATTCTTTTTCCACCTTAAGTTCCAGAGGAAATAAATTATCAATAGAATTGACAAAAATTGACAATATTGACAATATCAGTACAAGTATTAATACTTTGGCACTTCTTTCTAGGTGGCTTTTAAAAATGCAATGCTTAGGCTGGCCAAGTGGCGCGTTGGTTAAGAGCTGGCTTGGGACGCCAGAGGGCCCAGGTTCAGATCCCACATATGAGGGCCAGTGACACTGCCCTCTGCAGCTAAGATGCTGAACAACAGCTCAACCTGGAGCTGGGCTGCCCTGAGTCACTGGTGACAGTGTAGGCTGCAGCCCCTGTTGCAGTGGGTTGCCACTGGCTACTGTGTGTAGCCAGCAGCCAGCGTGAGCGGCCGTCCAGAAGCCGGCGACTGATCTGCCTCGCCCGGGAGGAGTGCAATGATGGTGCCAACTTGGGCCAGTGAAGCAACGTCCTCCACAACTAGACTGAAGAACAAAACGACGGCAACTCATCTGTTCCCCTTCCACCAATTCCCCAGCGCTGTTCTCATCCACCAATTCCTCAATAAAAAAATCTTTTAAAAAATGCAGTGCTTGTCTTTATAAAGTAATCCTCCAGGGAATTATCATGCCTTTAATGCAAGTTTTTAGTATTGCAATTGGATATAAAAACAGTTAAATGCCACTAAAATAGCATTTAGTATTAGATATGCTGTGTGACAAGAACATTTTGATCAAAATTGTATTTAAATTTCATGTGGAGACAATGGATGTTTTAAGGCAGGAAAGGAAGGATCTGTGTTTGTGTATGTGTTTCTCCTCAGGGTATACCTTATATATAATGAGGCAGATTATTACAATAAATATTTGCTATTTGATAATTCAGACTTAAAAAGAACATGTATTTATCCCAATCAGAGACTATAAAACATTTCTAAAATTATATCAGTTTTGTCATTAGAATATACAAATATAATAGTCATAACACACCTCACAATAAATAATTATATTTTAGGATAAAACAAAGAGATTTAGGGAGATGTTTCTAGCTGATACATTGCCAACTTCTAAATACATTTTAAACTCTCAAGTTCACTGTGGGAATTTACAGTAAGAAGAAATGCAGTGCTTCTACATGTTCCCCGGTATTTACAGAATATAAATCTTAAGCTAGTACATCTGTTGAATACTAAAATAGCCAGAAGGAATCCCCAAAGACAAAGTCTGCTTTTTCAGGCAGCAACTTTTCCTTTTAGCCAAAGGTTTATAATCAGAGTTCTACCCAGTCAGGTGTGGCCTTGAATACCAAAGCACAGCTGCAAAGAAGCTGATCTGATTTTTTCTCTTTCTTTTCACTCCGTAAATCATGCAGCAAATATTGCCTTTTCCTCTCTTGAGGGGAATTCATGGATTTATGTTTCGAAAGATTTTCCTCTTTCTGTTGACCAGCAAACATACTCTTGTGGTCAGATAAAAATATATATGCAAGTGAAAGCTAGGATAGCTGAGAACATTTGATATGGCCAAACCTCTGGATAAAATAAAGAAAATGCATTATATCTAGAACGGATTTATTATGAATTATCATTTTACCATGCTTTTTTAAAGAAAGACTTCATGACAGTTTACTGTAGAATTATGAATTATGCATCAAAAAATGTTTAATATTTTTTTTAAAACATGCTAAAAGTGACACAGTTTGAAAAAATACATTAATTTTGGACTGTTCCTAATCTAATGGTGAGCTCATTTAATGAAATAATGATGTCTTCATTGTGTTCTTTTTGAATATCCTATATATAGTGCCAGGTGAGTACTAGACTAGCCTGTGGGATTACTTCTTAACTTATATAAATGTCTAACCACTAAGCTGTACACCTGAAACTAATATAAAATAATATTGAATGTTGAAATAAATGAATGAATGAATAAATAAATTGTAAAATAAATAAATAATAAATAAAATGTTGGCTTTATAAGTAAAAGAGAAAGTGCAAGTCTCATGTGTGTCTTTATCAACAAACATTTATTCAACAAACATGTATTGACTAGCTACCAGGTTTCACATTCTGTGCTATGTGTTTGAAATGATGAGACAAATACCCATAGTGAGTTCATTATCTACTGGGGAAAACAGGCATGTGAATAAATAAAACCCAGTAATGAGAAACAAAATCCTCTAAGAACTTAAAGACAGTAGCCAAGCTCCTTTGGCAGGGTCATCTGTAATGCTTGTAAAAGTCATCAACTCTTGGCCTAGACTTCAAACCTCCTGAATCATAATTTTGAGGGTCCCTTAAAAATATGTAGGATATTGGGCCGGTCGATTAGTTCATGGGTTAAGAGTTGGCTTGGAATGCCAGCTCTGAGCAGCAGGGTCCCAGTTCAGATCCCACATGAGGGCCAGTGATGCTGTGCCCTCTACAGCTTGACCTGGAGCTGGGCTGCTATGAGTCGCCGGTGACTGCATAGGCTGCAGTGGGGCTGGCCAGCAGCTGGCAGCTGGCATCAGCTTTCATGAGCTGCTGTGAGCCACCATGAGCAGCCGTCCAATGGCAAGCAAGTGACAGCCTCACCCGGGAAGAGCGCAATGATAATATCAACATGTGCCAGTGAAGAGACATCCTCCACAACTAGACTCAAGAACACAAGGACAGCAACTTGTCTGTTCCCTTTCCCCGATTCCCTAATAAAATATTTAAAAAAAAAATGTAGGATTTTTTGCAAGCACACCAAGATGATTTTTAATGTACAGATAATCAAGATCCACTAAAGAAGGGGCCACCCAAGTGGCTCATTTGGTTAAGAACATGAGCTCTGAGCAACAGGGTTGTTGGTTCGATTCCTACATGTTCCAATGAGCTGCACCCAAGCTTAGCTGCTGCTGAGCTGCCAAGTGGCAGGGTGACTCAGCTGGTGAGAGCACATGCTCCTAACAACAAGGCTGCTGGTTCGACTCCCGCATGTGATGGTGTGCTACGCCCACCCGCAACGAAGATTGAACACGACATCTTGAGCTGAGCAGCTGCAAGCTGCCAACGGGACTTGGAGCTGAGTTAGCTGCACCCTCCACAACTAAGATTGAAGGACAACAACTTGGCTGTTTCCCTTTCTCAATTCCCCAACAATGTTCCCCTTCCCCAATTTCCTGATAAAAATCTTAAAAAAAAAAAAAAGATCCACTGAAGAGGAATTCATGCTTTCTGAAGAAGTTGGAGAAGACTTTTCAAGTAGTTGACTGTTGGAACTCAAAAAGGTACATCAAAGTACTGCTTTTCTTTGTCAGAGTTCTGCAGGTTGATGGGAAACCAATATCATTTTGTTAATCATTCAGTGTTTAATTATTCATTGAGCACCTAATATGCCAGATGCTTTACACATGTAGTAATAATGGGCTTAGTAATATTGAGCCTCAGAATTAAGAAGATGAAAGCAGGCCCTTTCACTGGCATGGCAGAAAGAAGAGAAAACATGTCTTCTCTACAGACCAGCTCCTAAGAAGAAGGTGATTATGTGGGAGCAGAACCATGCATGCCCAATTCTTCCTCCCCAAATCATCAATTTGAGAGTCCTCCCACCTCTCCTGAGAGGAGGAAAAGTAGAAAGTACATAAAAGTCATGCTTGTAGAGATCCTTCCTAATGGGAATAGTCAAGATGTGTAGGAAACATTTTCCTTTCCCCTCCATGGTGACATTTGAACCGGGTCTTGAATGAGGGGGTAAGAATTTCCCGGGTCATGGGATGTTGAGGCGGAAATAAGAGAAATAGAGAATGGAATGGGAAACATATTCAAATCCAAGGCTGCTTAACACTGGAGATAATCAAATCTTCTTTGGAAATTTAAAATGGGAAACCTAGAGGACAGCTAGCAGCAGGGGCTTTAGCTATGCTATGAAATGAAGTAGAGTTAAAGCCATAGAAATCGAGGCAGAGTTAGGAAACTTGAGGACTACAGCAGAAACTATGAATAACCAGAAGCAATGAGGAAAGGAAAAATTAAATTGATTACAGGGAAAGAGTCAGGAATCAACCAGTCAGCAGTATTGGGAGATAAGAGCAGATATACAGAAAGAATGCTACAGAAACACAAGAAACAGAAAGACTTAGTATTGCTTATGAGACAGAGTTGCCTATCTCATTTCTAAACCTGACCATTTCTAATGACTTTTGGGTTCCAATTCTAGCCTACATGTACCTTAAAATAAATCTTTATTTAATGTAGTTTGAACCTATGATAAAATATAGTTGCAGTAACATGGTTATATATGTCCAAAATTAATTCACACTAACTATAAATAAGTGTCAATATACCTTGTAAATTATTATGAAACATTTAATTTCCTGTAAAACACAACTTACAGATCATTATCATGATTCCATTAAATGAACCCAGAATGACTATTTACAGTAACCGATGCTGAAAAGAAAACAAACCAGAAAAGCAACAAGCTAAAACATACTCTTTCTATGAGTGTATATATATATATATAT